>NC_048225.1:5727469-5922803 GCF_002007445.2 Ailuropoda melanoleuca | reverse complement strand
TCTTCCTCTCCCACTCCCCCTGCTTGTGTTCCCTCTCTCGCTGGCTGTCTCTATCTCTGTCAAATAAATAAATAAAATCTTTAAAAAAAAAAAAAAGACAGAAGGAATGATAAATGGAGAGAAAAAATAGTCCTATGACGATCAGCTCCTATATAAATAGGATGTTCAATTAGTCAGGAGGATAAAAAAACATGTCTCCCTGAACTATCAGGCATACCACATCTGTGGATAGAAAGCTGACAGTGAAAAGAAGGAAGGGAAGGAGAGTGCAAGCCTTTTCCCATGGGGACTAATACAACACACTCATCCCTGATACATATCATGCTATTCAGGGACAGAGCGTCAATCTCCTTGAATTTGACCTTCACATAATGAAAACATCCTGTCCACCTACTTAGAAAAACAATATACTGAGGCTATATTTTCCAATGGAAAATATGGTCACTTAGTCCAAATTTAAATACCATAATAATTATGCTAACCCGAAGTAATAATGCAACATCTCACGGTAACCGTCCACTGATTTAGGAGACAGTCATAAAGAAATGCATTAATACTCAGGATGATTTCACTATGAGTTATGCCCTTGATGTTTACTCTCAAGCCTGTACTCACAGAATTCATTCCAGGTCTCCTTTTCGGCAGTGGCTCCAGGTTTCAAATGACAGCACAGCCCATATACAATGAGGGTAATTCCTAGTTTTCAGAAGCCTTTACAGTATGGGGGCAGAAGGGATGGGAGCATGAGTGACTGAATGGGAAGGAGAATGAGATAGAGAGAGAACAGGACTGAGAGAAAACAAAACAGGTGAATGGCGAAGTTGATAGGAAAAATGCGCATCCATATTTTTGAGATAAACAACACACTTGTATTTGCACCAGAAAACACTGCTGATAGGAGATATTGACAAGTATTTCCACAAATTCAAACACACACACACACACACACACTCTACCAGACACTACTGAGTACCACAATATACTCAGAAGTTCTTCTAAAACAAGCAGAATGGTAACCATGCCAGAAATAATAGAAATCAGTTAAGAAGCTAGCACACTGAACCAAAATGTACTCGTATTTTTGCTGTCAAAACAAGTTTGTTTTGCAAACCAACGCTGTCTAAACCTGGAGAGAATATTATCTCAAAGTATCCCTAGTTCTTTGCGACTCAAATACTTTTTATAGGCTACACCCAACTCTCACTTACGTAAGTGCTCATTTTAAGGAAATGAGGACTGTTTTCCTAAATATCTTACACTTATACTAGCTTGCTTTTCTCTGAAAGAGCTGAACACTGAAGAAACTGCTTTTTTTACACACATTAAAATAGAACACAATGATCTTAAAGGATATGCAGGGCAAATAACTACTTAATAGAAAATCAATTATGTAAAATTAAGTTCACTTTGATCACAGTCATCAATCTCTTACATATTTGTGATTTATCTTGTTGATATCACATTATACCAGAGTTTGGTATTCACAGGAACATTTGACAAGACAGTTTCTAAGAACACATTGTACGAAAAGAAGAATCGACGTAACTTCAAAACAGTTAATTAAGGACAGAGTCAGAATGCTGCAAAGTATGTTATTTTAGTAAATCGCTACTATTAGTGCAATCACTTGTTAACTTTTTAAATTTCTCAGTATTCAACAAACTCCTTTACGCACATAAGTAAGGGTGACACATCCATCATCAAAGCTCAACTTTTTTAATTTGGGGGACTGGTGAGGATGGAGTTGGGATGTGGGCATGCAGATGGTACAGGGGAGGGGAGACAGCTAAAACGTATTCTAAATTCTAGAACAGTAGAGGGAAGAGATTTTCCCCTCTCAGGGTTAGGGTGATGAGTGTGCTGGAAAGGAAAGGAGAAAGTAAACAAAATGTAGCATTCGTTACATTACAACTTGTATTTTCCACCAGCTGAAGCTTATGTTTCCAGAGTTCCAAACCTCCAGGAGACCTCAGGACGACCTTCTCCAGAGGTTAGGGGCAAGGAATCTGTGAGTTATAACGAGGGTGACCATATGGACTGGGTTTGGTGAGGACCAGCTGTCCAGGCGTAGTAATTCACTGCACCCATTTTCACTCTCTTAAGTGTCCTGTGTGTGCAGTACTTTACATGGTCACTCCAAGTAATAATGGAAACCAGCTCTGGTGTGTAATGTGTTTTCTCGGGAAAAATGCTCCAGCTTACAAGTGAACTTGGAGTTCACAAGTATACAGCCAGAGACTGCCTATATCTAGTAATTCCCATTTAGGCCCAGTAACACTGCTTTCTAGTCTCCCTTCCTTGTCTTCATTTTATTTTTCTTCTTATGAAATGAGCCTGAACTATCCCCCAAATTATTGTGCTTTCCAATAAAAAGCATGCTATAATTCTGCTACACCATTGCTTTGGAAGTGTCAGAGTGAAAACAATGACTGCTTCACTCACTCACTCACTAAATATGGACTGCCTGGTGTTTCTGGGTACTGGTCCAGGCATCGGTGATACACCTGCCACAGAACTCACATGCTAGTGGGGGTAAGACAAGCAATAGCGACTGGCACACCTTTATATACTGTCTGTTAGAGGTAAGTACTGTGGAGAAAAAGAGAGCAAATAAGAATGTGCAGGGCAGGAGGAGGTGAAGGGATCGGGGAAGCAAATCACAAAGCTATTCGGGGTGCCAAAGGAAACAATCAGCTTAGAGTATCTGAGGAGCAATCAGGAGGGCCTGATGGTAAGGGAATTAGTGGAAGAACCGTGGGATATAGACCAGAGAGGAAACTGGAAGCTGGACCATGTATGGACTTTGCAGTCTCGTGAATAAAACAGAGAAGCCCTTTGAGGGGTGGGTTCTAAGCAGAGGGTTGATATAACAGGACTTACTTTTAAAGTCTCATTCTAGCTACTATACTAAGAATAAACTGGGGTGGGGAGGAGCAGGCAAGAAGGATGAGAGAAGGAAGACAAGCAGGCTAATTACAAGGTTATTAAAATTACTAGTCCATGGTAGAGATGATGGTGACTTGGATGGAAATGATAGTAATGGGGTATTACAAAATGGCTGGATTCTGGATTTTATTAAGAAAGTATTTTTAAATAATTTTAGATTTACAGAATCTTTGCTAAGATAGTACAGAGTCTGCATATATCCCTCATTATTTCCCCAATTATTAACATCTTATTATTTGTCACAACTAGGAGATGTCCAATAGGCAGTTGGTTATAATAGCACTGGTCTCAGGGAACAGTGCTTATTGGCTGGAGAGGGATTTTTAAAATAGAATCAGGAGAACATGATGCTTAATTGCATATGATGAGTACAAAAGAGGCTAAAAATGACTCCCAGGTTTCTAGGCAAGAAAAGACAGGCAAATGATGACAGAAGTTTTTCAATTTTAACCTTCTCTTAATTAATATCCACATTTTACCATAATCCTCTATAATGAAGCTAAAAATCTCAACTGTCAAAATTTCAATAATGACCTTTAAAAAATGACACATTTTGCAGAAAGTATTATTTGAAAAAAAACAACAACAGGATATATATCAAATATATCAAACTTTTCTTGGTAAAAGAAATAAAAATTCTTTTGGCAGAATTAAAGATCAGAAACTACAAAACTGAAATTTTAAAGTTAACTTGCATACAAATATATTTATGCATTCATGCCTTCATCCATGCATTTCAGACTAACATGGACGATCTGCAGACTGTTGAGGGTGAAATGTGGAGCCAAACTTAATATTCTTTTAATGGCTTTCAGAGGGGTAAAATATTTTTAAAAATCAAATGTTAATGAAAGTTTATCAATGAAAATACAGAATAAACTGTGACAAAAAGGAAGAACTCAGGTACCACTGTAACAATTCACACTTGACAGAAGACCTGCTGACATGTCTTATTCCAAATGAGATGTTTCTGAAGTTTAAACATCAGTATTTTCAGCTCTGAACGTTAAACAACGGAAAATGCTTTCTCAATTCAGTTCCTTCCAAAGAGAAAGTGAGTGATGAAAACTATCACAGGCCGTGACAGAATATAATGGCAACTTTATACCCTGGCCTTGCTGGGTAAATGGGCTAGAATTTTACAACATAACCAAAAAACTATCTTGAAAAAGAATCAGAGTTCAGGATGCAAGCATATGGCTTTCAACATAAAAGTGAATTCTTCAAGCAATTATTTGGGTTTTCCTTGAATTCTGCATCTGACACCTCCTTTCCACTCCATCACTATCATTACCTCTTTTTTTTTTTTAATTTTATTTTATTATATTGTGTTAATCACCTCTTGCCCAGACTTTTGAAAAGGCCAGTTGGCGAAGCTCTCCCGCCTACTCACCAATCTAGCAGTCAGAAAAAGTGAGCTTAATTCCCAGCTGTGACTTTAAACTTGAGACAAGGGCTTTACCTTCACAAACCTCAGTTTCTTCATCTGCATGAAGGCAATAAATACCTCCTTTTCCCTATCTCTGAAGGTTATACTATTGAGAACAAGTTAAATAAGATATGTGAAAGTTAATTACAAACTATTACAGAACCTTGTTAGGGGATTACCATCCTATTCAGGCACAAGGACATAATCATGTTATCACCCAGACACAAACTCTTCAAGTATTTTTTGTTGCCTGTTAGGTTAAGACGAGTTCCTTGGCCTGGCACTTGAGAACACACGGAACAGAATCACTGTAATACATTCCTCTGGCTTTCCAACCTCGTAAAATAACCCACCTCACAAGGAGACCAGTATTTATCAGAATGCACATCTCAACTCATCAGTGAGTCAGAAAGGCACTGGGAAGACTGTGACTATCATTTTTCAAAAAGGAAACAGAATAAGTATATGACCCATGATAAGTTTAAGTATCGTTTTGTGAAATTTCCCTTTCAGTGTTGTGTGTACCTGTTACTGGGAAGGGATGTAAAATGAGTTTCCACTTGAGGGTCCCGGCAGGAAAGTGGGGGAAAGCCTGCAGTGAACCGCTACTCCCTCCACAGCCGCACTTCATGGCCTTCCACCAGCAGGCCACACCCGTCACACTCCCTGTGCCCGGACTGCCCTTTTGCCTCAACTTTCTGGCTCTCCTCTCCTTATCTGAAAAATGGAGGTAACACAAAGAGCCATCTCACAGTGCCGCTATGAACCACAGATCAAAGTCCTCTGTTCCTAGGTATTACACAAGATGAGGCACCACGAGACTTTCTCTGCCTTTTCTTCTTTTCTGCCTGCAAGCCCATATGACAAGGTAAAGTAATATCAATAGACTTAAGCTGGAAGCAAAAGAAAAATGAACCCAGTGGATACCAAGCTATAGTATCTATAAAGTTAGGAGTTTCCAACTGCCTTGTGTCCCAAGCTACTATTCATATGAAAGAGGCCCTTAAGTCAAACCACATACGGAGGCTGCCTGAAGAAAGAATGTAACTTAATATTTCCTTGATGTCTGACGGCAAAAGTCACAACCATTAGGACTGGAGCAGAATGGTGCCCTCTGGGTCTACTGAGACTCCTGAGGGCTCTCTGTCCCCATACGACAGTGTTTCTCAATCATGAGGTCTGTTTTATTAATAGTTTTGCTATTAATGTTCCTTTCTGCTAGGGATCTTATTTCCCTGATGAAACAGGGGAGTGACATTTAGCAAACTACCTGTTCTATTTTGCTATTTATCCTCTGTAGCTCCATAACCCACAAAACCATGTTTGTTAGAACGTGACTACAGTGCACATCAGTATGTAAGGGGTGCAAGCCTTTCCTGGAACCAGAACGCACGTGCTCAGTGTCCTGGTCCTGCAACTCCTCATGGATGGCTCGGAAGCTTTGTGTTCACTCTTGGTTCTTGACTATGCCAATTTTTGGCCAAATTTCAAAAAAGTGGGGTACTGCATCAGAGACGACTACCCCAATTTTTAAAATTAATTATTTGTTTAAATGTATACTAAACCCTCTCAAAGTGAAGAATCAAATGAAGTTTTGGCTCATTCTTCAAAGTTCCAACTTTCTACTCAGACTATTCAATCTACACACATGCAAAACTACTAAAACACGAGCAGTATTCATAAGCACACTTATGCCCTCAACTCTTCACGGCTCTCTGTCATCTACTAACAAAATGCATTCTACTTGCTGTAATACTCAAGGCCTCCCCACTTTGAAAATCTCTACCTCACCCCAGGAAAATTATGTTGGTAATAACATGTGACTTAATGCTCCCCTGCTTCTGTTTGCTGCCAACTTAGTATACGCAATCCCGCTTACCATCAATATAATATTTCTGTGGTACATTACAATTAACGGATGTTCAAGAACATTTATCTTGATTTATTGCTCCAAATGGCCCTCTTTCTGGGGTGCTCTCTTTTTTGAATCCTGTAAGTCAGAAATAACCTCTCCAACTTCCCGACTGTTTGCACCTTGTTCACTCACGAGTGGTTCTACTACTATGATCATGTCCAGTATTTTATCTCTTTTACTAGCTCTGCCTTCCAAAACAGAAGCTAAATGCAAGATTTGAGACTCAGAAAGTCACTTACTAAATGTCGGTCCTGGGGTAAATAAATTTAATTTCCTTAAGCTCTAGGTCCCTCGTCTGTCAAACTGTGTTGAGAATACTCACCTGTGAGTATAATAAATAAATGCCTAAATAAACTAAACAAAATGCCTTAGTACAGTGCACGCTACACAGCAGCTGAATACTGGCTATTAAAAACGGCCTTCTGTTACTGATCTTTATTTACACTCACTAATGCAGTCCGTGCATGAGAGGTGCCAAGTTTAGGAAACCTCAGGGCAATCTGACTCCTCTTTCCCAGTCCCCCCATCAGTCACCAATCTTTGACAGTTACATTTTTGCATACCATGAATAAAACAAAACGTCCTTTCCTCATTATTCTTACACTCACTATGATACACGGGCCATCATTACTTAACATCTCAACTCCTGAAATGGTCTCCTGATTTCCGGAGCTGTTCAACCACACAATTCAACCACACAATTCAACCACACAAGGCAAATAAAATTAATCCTGGTAAGATAGATCATAATGATATTCTAATCGTCAAGCCATGTCTGTTTCCAGTTCTCCTCTTATTTCATCTCTCTGTAGTATTTAACACTCTTAACCAGGCCCTTCTTTAAATTCTCTCTCTATATTTCCTAGAGCAACATACTAATTTTCCTTCCTCTCCTCTAGCCTGTCTGATACTATCTTCTCATTTGTCTTGACTGCTTTTTATCTGCCCTCCCTGCGAAGACTACCATTCCCACAGATTTGTCACCTGGCGCTCTCTCATCCTCTCTCTGGAGTCACATTGTACCAGAACCCTCAACTACTACAGACAAGGAGGTGTGTAACTTTCCCACACTGAAATTTCTTCATCTGTTAAATGGGGATGACAATATTATAACCTATAACTTCAAAGGCTAAAGTTCATATACTAAAATACATTTAAAAAAAAATCCATGGAAAGCACTTGAAATGGTTTCTGACACATGGAAAGCACAATATAAATGCTTCATTTCTTCCCCTTTGGCTTCGAGCATTATATACGGACATACCTCATAAAACTTCTCCATCATAGCATTCATTACGCTGTACTACTTACAAATGTTTTCCATTAGATTTATAGTTCCTTAAAGGCAGGTTAATTCTATCTTGGAATTATACTGGATCACACACAGTAGGCACTCAAGAAATATGTATGAAGTAAATGAATGACTATTTCTAGGGTCATGCTACCATGGACACCGAACCTCTCCACAAAATCTTCACCACACTCCCCACACTCTCCTGAATCAGCCCAAATCTTGAACTAGGCATTCAAGATTCTCTATGATCCACCAACTTTCTCCTTCCTTGCTCTTGCTATTCTGCTTTGTGCCAGTAAAAGTGACAGACCTTCTCATATCATACGCTTGCCCAAAGCCCCAAGAGCACCAGTCAAGCCCCTTATACTGTAATGGCTGCAATCTCTTGGTGTGTTTCTTTTTCATTTCTTTTTTTTTTTTTTTTAAGATTTATTTATTTATTTGAGAGTGAGAGAGAGCAAGAGCATGAGTGGGAGGGGCAAAGGGAACGGAAGAAAGAATCTCGAGCAGACTCCGCACCAAGCGCACCAATGCAGGGCTCAGTTTCATGACCCTGAGATCACGACCCAGGCCTCTTGGTGTATTTCTATCACTGGTGAAGATGCTACACAGAATAGACAACACACCTACAAGCATTATGTGGGAAGGTTAGAAAGGATCTAAAAATGATAGAGAATAATTTATCAGCTCCTGAACAAAAAAGGACATCAGAATTATAGAGCTGAAAGGGGCCAAGCAGAACATCCAGTCCAAAACACTTCAAGGAGGCTGAGAAATGTGCTCAAGGCCAAACAGCGATCTACTAGTGGTGCAGAAATCAGTTTCCCGGTCCACTGGATCCTCTAGGTCAACACTGACTCCACTTAAACCAGAGCCACTTCCTCCCAGTGCAGTCACTTCCAGGCCTCTCTCTCCTCCAACGAGCCAAACAAACATAGGACTTCCGTGTACATGGCACAGAGAAGCCAAATCCTGGTGCTCTCTATCTTTTACAAGGTTCTGGACAACACACAGCTCTCAGACTCTCAATCCCTTATACCCCAGCATTAGTTTAGAGGCAGCTCATGAGATTTCAGGGCAGGAACAAAAGGAGATTTTTCTCTGATGCCAACCTACATGAGGTCAGACACTCCAAGGGAGAGCTAGAGTCGTTCACGCTGGGTTACAGACATACTCAAGAGACTAAGCTTGCATTCATGCACGTGTTTCTAGCAGACATTCTGCCATAGTGGCATAAGCCAAATCAAAAACAGAAAAGGCTTTGCAGCTCAGGGTTGCATGCAAGTACAAAAGTGTGCATCTGGCTTTAGACCCCTGGTTCTCAAAGGAGTGGCAGTCATACCTTAATTATACACATATATATTGCATGAATGCATGCAAATAAGGCCTCTTCCCCAGAGATTCTGATGGGAGGGGGGTGAGGAGGAGCTAAGCACCTGCATTTTGAGACATCTTTCAGTGATTTGGATTCAACACACTCCAGTCTTGACTGAGCTACTGGTTTAGGTCTTGGCTAATTCCGGGCAAGCCTGCTAAAAACGCAACACATAATAATACTGATAATGATGGCTGATATTCTTTACAGTGATTCATAGCTCGTCAAGCCTTTACACATTCATTGTCTTTGCAAGAGACATGGAAGACTGACAACGCAGGCAACATCACTGCTGTTATTCTACAAAAGAAGAAACTGAGGCTCAGGGGAAAGATGGCTGCCGTGGAGTCCGGAGCTTAGTGGCAAGAACAGACCCTGGGTCTTCTATTTCCAAATCTCATGCTCTTTGTGGGAGAGCTCTAACAACCTGGCAGTTAGTGATAAAAGCTGACCTTAAACCCCAAATCTCTGATCTAACATTACTGATGAACTCACAATGCACACTGTACTACCATTCACTCTTAATTTTCTCTTTTACTTAGATAGGACTTAATATTTTTTTCTTTCTTTCACTTTCTGTTATCTTCAAAGGAACACCACAAAAATACCATGTGTCAGCTATACTGAGAAGGGCAAAAATCTCAGGATTGGATGGATGCCAGGAGGCAGCAATCAATAGCAGTCATGTTTAGAATTTAGATAAGAATCATGCTAAAACCACTTCAATGAAGCTGATGCCCTATGACAATATACTTTCTCATTTCCAAAGAAAGCTGCATTAATATAAATAAATGGATAAGCTTGTATATCATTCCCAACTGAAGGGAATGAGAGGACTTTATGAAATAAAAATCAAATGTGTCTGTAGTAAAGAGGAAAATTCAGGTACACAGCTGAAAATCAAGATGGGTAAAATAAAACAATGGGTCTTAGTTCTACCAGTGATTATAGTCCAAAGACAAAGCAGTATGATTTTTTTTTTTTAGATTTATTTATTTATTTATTTGACAGAGACAGAGACAGCCAGAGAGAGAGGGAACACAAGTAGGGGGTGTGGGAGAGGGAGAAGCAGGATCATAGAGGAGGAGCCTGACGTGGGGCTCGATCCCATTACGCCGGGATCACGTCCTGAGCCGAAGGCAGACGCCTAACCACCGTGCCACCCAGGCGCCCCCAGTATGATTCTTGATAAAGGAATTTTTGGATCATGAATACACTATTTCTGCACCATTTTCAAAGCTTAACATTTGATGTAGAATTGCAGGAGATTTACTCCCTCAAGTAAGATAAAATGAAGCCACAGAAACAAAGCCTACTTCCTCCATGACACTATAAACTCTTACTACTACACCAGATACATGACAGATGCTGAATAAGTACCTGTCAAATGATATTTATCTATAGATGGAGAAAGGGAGTGAACACTTAATTCACATAAGATGTGCACGGAAAGTACTGTATCTGAATATCTCTATAGCAAGAAAGAGATAAACCAAATGAAAAAAGCCTACTCATGGGATGATAATCACTTCTTTCATTAAACAAGCTTTCAAGTTCTGATTATTTCTCAATTTCTGTGGTCAGTTATGCATACCTTCCAATTTATGAAGTTACAATAGTACATGCAGGAACTATTCATACCAATGTCCATTTCATCAACCCTTGTGTTCACTATTTGAAATAAAGTCCAATTTCAACAGCTTTCAGTGTTCTCTCAGCTGGCAGGAACAGTAGGGAACTGGACAACATTCTAAGGCCACCAAAACACCCAACAATTTGGTGTAGAAACTGGAAAATTCACTGGGGTGGTGAGGAGGCTAATGGTGTCTGAAGGGCACAATGATTACTATGCCCCTTTTAGAAAATAAATATTTTTCTTTTTAATTTGCATGGGAATCATAATATTATTTTCTCATTTTGGAGACGTTGTTTTATGAGTTTCAGGAGGTAAAATATAATACTTCTTGGAACAAGAAGATTTAAAAAGGAACTGTGTTATTTGAAGGATATAAATTATTAATTTTCTTTCATAGCTTTCATAAAACATGCATGATTCGAGGGACAAAGGCTCCTAATAGTTCTGCAGTTATAAGTGCTATCCATAACACCCTATATATTCCTAAATCCACACATTAAAACATGTAGACTAAAAGCACATGTAGAGATCTAGTATACCACTTCATTTTTCAAGATAACCTTTTTAGGTATGACCTATATTCAGGAAAGTACCACAAATTATAAGCACAGAGCTTGAAGAAATTTCGTAAAGAGAATACCCCCACGTATCCACCACCCAAAGTAAGAAATCAGAACACTCCCAAGTTCTCCAGCAGCCCCCCTCATACTTGTTTTCTCAGTAATAATTCCCTCTTTTCCCCAAAGGTAACCCCACTATCCTGTCTAATCCCCAATGTGGGCTTTACTTTAAAACAAACAAAAACAAAACAAAACAATTTTATATAAATGGGATTCTATAGTATTTACTCTTTTCTGTCTGGCTTCTTTTGCTCAATATTTGTGAAATCTGTCCTTGTTATTACATGTAGTAATATAACTGTATATATTTTCCCATTGTATCCATATGCAGAATTTATCTACTCTACAATTTGGGTTAGTTCCAGAATCTGAGGATTATGAACAGTGCTGCTCTAGGAGCATCTTTTAGGAGACATCTCTGCATCCTTCTTGGGTTTATACCTAAGAAGGCAAGTGTGGGGCCCTGGGTAGGCATACGTCCAGCTTTGCAGACATTGCCAAACATCTCTCCCAAGGAGTTGTGCTGTTCATCAGGAAAAGTAAAGCTTAGGGGAATACTGTGATTTTGCACCTAAATATACAGTGATTTAGGACAAGAAACAGGTAAGTTCCAGGTCTCATAATTTAATACCACTCTCGCCTGAACATTGCAGATAATGCTCAAGGCAATCAGGCTGAGGTTTATTAACGTACAAACTGAAGGACAGAAAACAGATCAACCCTTCAAAAGTACCAGAAGACCTCTGCCTTTCAGATCCTGAGATGGAAACCAGAGGATTTGTTTAACCTCCTAATTTAGGTGTCTGACCTTAACCAAGTCACTTAACTGGCTTCTCTGTAGTAAAGCTTTTGCCACCGTCAGATGACAGTAAAGCTTCCACTTATTTGGAAAAGGTTAAAACACTGTGATGGTGCTGACAATCTACAACACAGTCTATAAACAAAAAATTCTAGAGTTCTCTTCAAGCCAAGAAACCTTTGGATCTTGTAATATATATGAATAATAAAGAGCTACTACACAAGGGGAAAGATATTCCAGCACAAAACACTGCAGACACCTGGCTACAACTTTACCCAAAGAAAGAAACCATGGCAAACAGGAATTAATGTTGCTGGTAACAATAACTGCAAGAATAACAATAATAAGATTAGCTAATTAGAGCTTCACGGTCACAAAGCATTTCATATAGAACTCATTAAAGGACTGAGAAAAAAAAAAAAGGTGTCAGTGAGAAAAACAAGTCCTCAATGCTATTTTCAGTATATGTGCTTATCTCCAGGAACAAATTCTTCTAGCCACTTTCCTCTTTCAAACACTGGCTTACAGTGCTCTCCAACACAAGTCTTATGGCTTCGAGAAGGGGCAGGAAAGCTTGGCAGCTCTATAGCTCGCTCACAACACCACGGCAAGTTAAAGTTCACCCCCCAAAAGAGCTTTCCTTATTCACAAAAAAAGTATTTCACACAGCACTAGTGGATAGCAGAAATATTTGAAAATTAGCAATCAGCTTCATTCTCTCACCCATCTCCAAAATCAGGAATGGTCTTCTGGACTGAGCATAAAACGTATCCCCATTTTCTTTTTCCTGTACTCCATTTCTTTTTTGTTTCTATTATTCCCTTTTTCCAACTTCCTCATTTAAAAGACTGAGGACAGCCTTCCTGTTAAGAAATACTGGCATCCTCTTCCTCCTCCCTGTTCTTCCTGCCACTGTCTTAAATTCTGACTAAGTGCTACAAGTATGGCTGATGCTGTATACACACCATTCTGTTTATCTCCATCTCTTCTGATAGAAGAGGACACTGAACACGAAACTAGGTACAAGGTGACAATTCTACATTTGGTGTGTCACTTAAGAAAAGACAAGAAGATACTATGAATTTAGCAATATAAAGTCATATTTTGATCATCTTAAGAGCCTTTACATACTTTTAAATAATTATTAATTAATTTATTTATATATCATATATATGATATATATATTTATATATATGATATTGATATATATATATGATACAAATAATTCAGTCTTGGGATAGCCAATGTTGGGTATTTATGAGAATTTGAAAAAATCTCTAGCAATAACATGGAGAACCCACACGGATTCTTGTACCACATTCTGAGAAACATTAAAATCGAGATTTATGGTAATTCTCTATTTCCTAGTATAAACGAGAGGATTCAGAGTTGTGAAGCAAAACCTTAACGAGAAAGGAGGAAAGGACCCACATGCACTTTTATTCCCCAGTAATTTGAGATTTTTGTATACCGTAAGAAATTATGACAGTATAATCTCCCAAAAGACATGAACAGCTTTACAGCCAAAGTTATCATGCACATCATTAGTGAATGGTAATACATATAAAAATATGGGTTGATGATTCTAAACATCAGCCTCCATAATCGTGATGGCACACACACATACCCACAACAGTTTCTACAAAGTAGGGTATGTGCTAATGACCACACAATTACCAATTGACCACAATGATTCAGACAGTTAATTTGTTCTGTTAGAGAAGATATTTCTACAAACCACCAACTCAAGCATATAAATGTCAAATTATCTCTAATTTGAGATTAAGCAAAATAAAGCACAACTGAGGATAAAGGGCATCATAGGGATTGACTTATTCTGTTTTGGTCCAATCTGAACTCAGAGTCCTAATGTATTGTAATGAACCTAAAATGACCCCCCAAAATTAGCAGAGTCCTTTAGAGCATTAAACAATACAATTATTATTAATATCTAGAAAGGGGTAATATATATGTATATAAGTATGTACCTACAACCCACAAATATATATACCCACACATATACACACATAGATGTATAAGAAAGTGAGAGAGAGCACGAGCACATGAGTGCTTTTTTGGGCATCTTATTCAAATGTGTTTTGAGACTATTTTTCCTAAAATGTTATCTGGTTATAACATTTTATTTTGCATGAATTATAAAAGAGACAACATTCTTTAAGAAGTATTAGACGAAACAGCTGAATTAGTCATTAAAATTCTGTCTCAAAAATTTTTGTCTCAAATTAACCTGGTCTTGCATTGCAAGTTTAAAAGCAACAAAGCCTGACTTGTTTTCTGAAAAATTCCTTCTTGTTCTCAGGGCTCACAGCCTGCAAAGTACAGGTTTACAATCACCCTTAATTTTAGCACCCGCTGCTCAGCTCTCAGTGGTTATAAATTAGGAGGTAGAGAGAGACCTGGATATGAGTCCTAGCTTTCTCATGGTCTAACCACATTTGAATTAGGTTATAATTATTCAGGCAAACCATGTTCAAGACCACCAAATACAATATTCACCATGACACTGCCAACAGAGAAGTTTTAACAGAATCCCCTGTTTTGGTCAATCAACAAATATTTATGAGCAAGGTTACTAGGTGACAGAGTGAAGTTACAACTTCTATGAAGTTAAGGCTCCAAAGTCAGCAAGGAAAGTGAAAGTCAGGATCAAACTGCTACAGACTACCCCTTCTATCACCAGTAAGATACAGGAGCTTTGTATATTCTAAGTTAGATAAAAGAAAGGAAGAAAAGGAAAACCATAGGTACGTATCAGAACATTTCAACCTTTAAGATTATTAATTCTAGCAAACAGAATATTGGTCAAATATTAATAAAGAGATGCTGACCACCTACAATTCATTACATTCTGTTTTAATATTAAGATCTATAACCTTAGTATAGGGTAATGGATTTGTTTGAGGTGGTGATAAATCAACAAGATGGGGGAGGAAAGGAGCAGCAATCTGAAGAGCCCTGGGCATCAATGGGTGCATCCAGTCTGGCACAAATTTAAATGGGTATGGTGCAACTCCACTGCATTCTATGGGTCCAGCCCCTGGGCTTCAAGGAGCCTGTGACTGACAGCATTAACAGGTAAATGCTTACTTTAAGAATGAATACACCTGCATTTCCTTGATTCAATACAAATTTATAAGGATTTACCATGTGCCAGCTACTACAAAAAAAATCAGGTGCTGATCTCAAAGAGTTTACAGGTTAGCAATGAGAAAGACAAAAATCACTAAGAATCAAGGCAAAATAATGTACAAAAAGTATAGTAGAGCAGAAAGAAATGCCTAAATCTGACTGAAGGGGGCAGGACATGCTTCCAAAGGGAAACGTGCTAGGAGGAAAAAAGGAACAAAGGAGAGGACAGCCCAGGGAAAGAAAAGCTTATATAAAAGAAGTAAAGGAGAATATGGCATGTTTAACTGACCTCCATGGTTGAAAATAATGGTAATTTATTTCATAATGGTTCATTCATAAGAAAAGACATTGTTACTGGGATTATGGTGATATACAGAAACTAACAGGAAATCCTAACCCTAACCCTATACCAGTCAATGGTTATATAACTAACTGTTCTGTTTCTTAGTACCTACTATAAGATGGAACTAAATGAAGATAAAAAGAGCGACTTCAGGAGAAAAATCTGTTTACTTCCAATGTCTGCTTTAGCTTTTAAGAACCTCATATTCTTTATGGTCTCTATTGCCTTGGAAATGAGGTGACAGCATGGCCCAATGCTTAAGTGTCAAGGCTTTGAAGTCCTGTAAAGCAGACATTGGTCTAGGCTCTGCTATATCCTAGCTATGTGATCTTCAGAAAATCGCATAAATTTCCTAAGCCTCAGCTTCCTCGTTTATAAAATGAAGATAACACCATCAGTTAACTCACAGTGCTATTTGTGAGGATTAAAGCAATATTGCACGTAAAGCCTTTAATCACAGTATTTGTAACATAGCACGCAATCAATGAATGACAGCGGCTACTGATTACTGTTATGTTTTACAACATCCATAAAAATTGTACCCCAAACTCATGTTCCTATTACAATTCCTATGTATTCTATAGGATAAAAAGGGGGGGGATATTCTTTACAAAAATCTTTTTGATAAATTTAACATTGATGTTATTGAAACTTTCGGTATTACTTGGCTTATAGTCTTTAATAAGTGTTGCGACTGTGACTGATAGTACTGATAACTTGCTTCTGTTATATTTTTATACATAACACCTTAAATAAATGTAATAAAATTCTAAACTACACACAGTGCTCTTTGGTATTTCTTATATTGTTATATTGGAGGGAAGGGAGTTTAAGTCAGAATGAAAAACACACACATAAGCACCCAGAGACCTGGAGGTTAACCAGTTATTTAACTGTAAGATCTTGGAAGAATCACCTATTCATAAAAACTCTTCACTTTCTCATTTGAAAAGTAGTGATTTGGAATATAAGCGTCTTCTCTTTAAAGGTCTGTATTCTGGGCTGAGAGTGGGGAGGCAGGAATGGAGAGTGAGTTTTTCACGGTTTCAGATTTTCGTCCAGGATGAGAAGGTTCTGGAAATGGGTAGGGATGATGGTTGCATAGCAATGTGAATGTAATCAATGCCAAACAGTACACCTAAAGATGGCTAAAATAGTGAATCTTATGTATATTTTATACCAATAAACAATATTTTAAAAGAATTTTTAAGTCTGCGCCCTGTATCCCATTAGGCCATTCCTTCACCCACTCAAGTCATTCATTCAAACATTTATCAAGTGCTTATCATGAAACAAGCACTGTGAGGAGGACACCAAGAACAAGACTTAGAGCTGAGCAGGAAAGACAGACACACATCCAAGTAAAGTACCATAAACTCAGAAGATGCATATAGGACACTGAAGTGGGAGTTAGAAAAGTGGAGGTCCATTTTATCTGAGGTGGTCAGAAAAGCGTTTATAAAAGGAAGGACCCATAAGCTGAGTCTTAAAAGAACAGCATGTATTCACCATGTGGAAGGTATTATAACCAGAACTGTTCTTTCTTCCAGAATTAACTTTAAATCTTCATGACTGGAGGACAATTCTCTGACAATGGAAGACTGAAAGCTTCTCTTAAATGATTCCGGATAGTTAAAAGTTCAAATTTAGTAATCCCCTTCTTCATTATCAAGAAAAAAAGAGAAGGGGAAGGAAGGGGCTCACTTAGATAGATATTAAAGGAAAAAAGCATGTCATCTAAAAGACTCTGTTGTCTATTTAAAAAGTAGAAGGACAGCATAATGGGTCTTATTATAGCACTAAAACAAGGTATTATTTGAGCAGTTTGCTCAGAGAAAGAGAATGACTCATTTAGGTCACCATTAAATAAGTGATTATATCAGGGCAGCAAAGGGCAGCCTAGAAGGGTTCAGTCCCTTCAAATGTGAGAGCAATTTACTTTCAGGGAGGACCTTTGCTTTCTCTGGGAACTGGGACTATAAACAAACTTACGTTTCCATTATCTTGTTTTTAATTTTATCAAAAGTTGTTTGGCTCAAAATTAACTGACCCTCTAGAGCCCTTGAAATCCTAACCATACTAAAAACAAAGAAAGAGACCAGTAAAATTTCAAAACTATGAAATGCCAGAAAAGGAGAAAAAAATGGGGAGGGGGTGCAAGGATTATATGAAATACATGGAAGCAAGGGCTATATGAAATACATGGAATGAGGAGAAATTCCCCCCCCCAAAATGAAAAATTTTAATTTGATATCAATCAATAAAATACTGCCAAAAAGGAATAAATGCAAAGGCTTACGACCTCGGAATGACCATTACCAACATTTATTAAAGTCTATCTGTAGCTCTGTAGGAAAGATAATTCTTCAGCAGAGAAGACTGCAGTAAGACGTGAGAGAAAACAAAGGAGTTCTCCACGAATGTTGAGAAAGGCTGAGGACCCATATTAGGAACTGCGCTGAGTACAATGCATACATTTTTGTTACATATCTCAGCTCAGATCAAGATTATATGGGAACACAAAAATGTAAATATGATTACAAGTGACTATGTCATATACTCCCTTCATTTTACACATGGTGAAAAGAAGCCAGAGGAGGAAACAACACATCAGGGGTCACCCAGCAACATGGAGACAGCCCACTTCCTAGTGTCCGCTCACAGTTCTCTCTTCACAGATTTGCTATTAATCATATTTTATGAACAGCTGCTAGCACATGTATATAAGTCAGGTTTGTTTTAAAGAAAAATCATATAAAATAAAAGGGGTAAAAAGTAACATATCAACGGAGCATGGAGCAGTAACAGGGAATGAGGATGCAGAGAGCCCAAGTACACTTACCACTTGTGCCACTGAGGAAGCCAGTGACCGGGGGTGAGTAATTTATTTGCTCCTAGATTTCATGTATTTGATATTAAGTATGCATGTATTTAAGTAGAGCCATTATTTCAAACACAAGCTCCCCTGGAAGCTTAGTATACATGAAGGAAAAAATGGAGCTGCTCTGATTGAAGTCAGAATGGGAGCCCAGGGTCCTAACCCAAATACCTCCACAGAACACCTATAAGCACTCAATGTACTGTTTACAACCCAAACTACTGGAGTAGATCACTGGAGGCCACACTCTTAAATGTCATGAACCAGGAAAATTTCGAAAAAGATTTCAAAAGATTGACAGAGGGTTTTTACTTTGTCGAGTAATGATGATTTTTTAAAAATCATCATTTCATAAATAAAAGGATATTCCAAAGCCAAAAAAATAAAAAATAAAAGGTCCTCTCAGAATGAATAAATACAGCTTAGCTGTGTAAAACTCTTAGAGGCCAGAGAGAAAGATATGACAGACAAGTAGATGAGGAAACCAGTCCAGACCATCTCTCAGGCCTACTCACATTCTGAAGTTACACAACTCCTACTTCTTGGGATCTTATACCTCAAAGAACTAATTGATACCACCTCAGGGATCCAAAACATTGTTTCCTAAGTCTACTATTTGTTCAGCAAATAAATAAAGTATTCCAGGTCACTTTATGGCCTTCTTAAGTAAGGCAATAAAAATCAGAGAAAATAAAGCTAAAGTTTACGACTATAAACTTCAACCTCAAAACAAAGGCCATCATTTTAGTTATTTTGATGTAATTTTCCCCACACCTAAAAAAGAACTATAAGCATCCGTAATATATTCAGGCAACACGTAACTACTTCCCAGTGTTAAAGTGCCTCTGAGCTGCTTCCTACTCTTTATTCCTCCACACTCAGTGTTCACTTTTACCAACCTTTCTACTTTCTGTTCAAAAGCAGCATAGCACAGAGATATTTCTGGGGATCTATTGCCTCAAGTTTCAGCACTGTTGTTCCTTTCTTTACATTTCTGCAAAATCATTCCAGACATCAGAAGTTGGTACGAGCACTTGTGACCATCAAAGTGACATGCGGAAATCGAGCTGAAGGACTAGGTGAAGCTGTGTTTCCAGGATTATGTCACCTCCCTGAGCCTAAAGAGCAATGAGATCTACTGATCATTGCTATAACTGTCTTTTTCACATCTCAGTTTAAAATTTCTAAGTTATAAGAGCACACATCATCCTGGTAAAGTAAAAAGTCCATTTTGCAGTTCAAATATTTCTCTGCTAAACAAAGTTTTGATACTCCAAAGACCTCTATCTTCCGGATCACTAAGCCCTGGGCACCAGGGAAACTTCAACGGTTTCAACTTCATGCTTCCCTCCTCCTCTTGCACTGCATGTCACATTTTCTATGTGAATCTCAGACCTATCTTTAACAAAGAGTAGCATCAGATTCCTGAGAGGTCCGTTCCAACTTCGTTTCACTTCCATCTTCAAAGCAATGTTTCTTAGGAATACTTTCTATGTCGGAAGAGATAACCACCAACCATCATTTATAAAACTGAAACCTCACATTATCATTAAGCCTTCACTTTTGGGGGGAAATAAAGACAAATCCACTAACTTTCATTCGAACACTATTTTTTCCAATTGAAAACAATACTCTGTCTTCTACGTTCCTCCTCATACAACATGATATTGGCCGAATGAAGCACAAAACAAGGTCAAAAGAGCCATGGGAGTCTCCCTTCCTCGCACTGTCAGCTGCTGTGCACTGATTCTCTACAGATCTCTAAATGGGAAAGACGACACGTCCTGGTACAGTAGGTCTACAAAGACCACCTCCTTTCACCACTAAGGCATCTTTTGGTTATCTTGTATGTTCAGTAATTGAAAGATGCTCTAGCCTGAAGCTGACCAAAGCACCTCAGAAGGCACAGCCACAAATCAAACAATGATTATGTGGAAATATATTAAAGAGAGGATAAAGTTTACTTTAAAACCAAATTATCCATCATTTAAAGCACATGTACAAAGACAATAAGGACACCTCATAATTCACACCATGTATTTCTTCTTAGACATCACAGAACATAGGGCCATCGCCCCTTTTTACAGAGTCGCTATCGATATCTTCTGGGTCTCCAAAGGGGCACCTGACAAGCCATGGGAGCCTTCATACCACCACTTCCATTTGAAAAGAAGTGGGCTGCAAAAAGGTTGATCCAAGCTAATTCCTCAGGGCTCCAAAAGTCAGCCTGAATCTGTCCCTGCTGCCAGTCCTTGGTGTCTCGTGGAATATCTGAGTCCTGGCTACAACCCGGCCTCTCATCCCTCTGCTAAGATCACTCTTACAAGAGGGCTGCCCCCTGTGAGCGATCAGTGCGGTTGTGAGCGTTACTATAGCACAGCCTCTGTCTACTGAGGGCTCCTGGCCTAGCGGCAAAGCCATGGCAGCTGCAGAACCTCTTCTGCTGGTTTCCAGTACAAACCTTAGTAGTTGGACAGAATGAGGTGCCCTAATGCCCAGATGTCAGGAACAAATAGATGACAGACATTTCAGGGGGTGGGGAGTGGAAGGGTGGGCCTGGCTTGAGGAGCTCACTTGAGATCTGCCCCAGTGGGAAAACCGAACTGACAGCTATTGCCAGTTTTCTTGTTTATGTCCCAGCTGGCACAGCATCAAAACCAAATACACACATACGCCAATTTATACAAAGATGAATGAAGAGGCACAAGAGGCAGCCCCATGGGTGAGAACAATTTATGACTTAAACCACCACACACGTGAACGTTACAATGTCAAAAAGAATAACACAAACCGTTTTAGTAATATGCACAAATATGCACGAATATGCACAAGGGAAATACAGGAAGCATGTTTTCTTCTGGCTCCAGACTACATCTTTCATTTTATAATTTTATGTGCAGAAGTGAGAGAGCTTCTTAGTGAAATAAGTTTAGTTTTATGCTGAGCATGTAATATTGATAAATATCAAATGCTTTCGTTAGATTTAAAGTTTTCTTCTTAAACTTAAATTTTTCCCACTACAGCCCCTAAGATGTAATTTCTAAGCCGTGACAGTGCACGTCTGCATTTTAAAAACACATGCAGAATCCACCACCTGATTTCGTAGTCAGGCCGCACATACTACAGCTCTCGTTTTCGGGCACCTTTGAAGACAGAGTGATATTTAATACTAAATATAAGCAGTCTTTTCATCTTACACTGCAGAGTAATTGCTTCCCACTTCAGAACTATAAAATGAGTTATCATCTCTGACTTGCTCTCTAAGTGCTATGGCCAGCATGGAAAAAATGACAAAGAATATTATGGGCTTACTCAAGGGAGTTGGATCTTTGCTAACTGCCAAGAAGAAATCATGGCTAGTCAGGCATAGCACAATGAGACACGGCATGAGAAATGACATACGTTACTGGGTCCTGGTTCTAGGAAATCATTTGTACTCAATGCCCTCGGAATGTAGAAGCTGAGCCCTTCTCAGTGTCAAACACACCAGATAAAAATTATAGCTGCATATGGATGGTGTTCAACTGGACATATATGAGTGATACTGTGCATATACACTTGCTGAAAATTTTTGTTTACAGCAAACAGTGAAGGCACATGACATGGAGTGCTTGCCCCTAGATCCCAGGAGTTGAAGCAACCAGTGCTTTCAGAGTTCTCTATTATCAAGTTGGGTCCACACAGCTGTCTGCCTAGTCAAAGGATGGCAGAGTTTAAAATCCTGTCAAGCTTGGCCCACAAAGCCAACCGTCTCCCATATTTAATAAGCACAAAACAGAATGGGAAAAGGTGGCAGGAGTAGGACAACGGCCAATAAGCAAATTATCTTATGTATTTTCCATCCTGTGTTACAGAGGAAAGAAATGAATAGGAGAAAGTAAATGACAGGCACACATGGACTTATATTCGATTTGAACATCATGGTGTATAAGGAAATATAAAAGGCATTTGGAAAAGCAGAGTATTTAAATCTCATTCAATGTTAACAACATTTTTCTCATAAAAAATATCATCCCTTACCTTTGCTTGTTTCTTACTGGCTTCTCTTCTGGCTTCCCTTTCCTTCAGTCTTTTCTCCTACAAAAAAGGGGAGAAATTAGCAGCATATAAACTTCTGTTTATTACATGTAAATCAGACTACACATTCTTGACATTTTTTTTTAAAGACAACTGACACCTGACATTCATTTTTCAATACATATTTTCTGAGTGCCCACAATGAGCTCGGCATAAGTACTCGTAATCGTTAAGTATGTGTCAAACGGATCTGGAATCAGATCACAGTTCTACCACTTAATAGCTGTGCAATTTGGGGCAACTTATTTATATTTTCTAAATCATTTTGTCATTGAAACATGAAGATAACAGGAACACACAGTTCATAAACCTGGTATAAGAATTATATAAAATACTATGCATAAGTGCTTGGTACAATGTCTGACACACGACTAATACATAATCAATGTCAGCTATTAGAATAAACATGGAAAAATGCATTAGTGACTATATCCCTTTTTTTCTAAAAGGAAAATTTATAAAGGATATTAAATCTGTTCTTAGAAAAGGAGCAACATTTTCTCAAACAAAAAACAATGGAAGATCATTCTTACAAAGCATGTTATTTTATTAAATTGTTTTATAATTGCCCCATTAGTTTTCCAATGATCATAAAATAGGCAGAAAATGCAACACGAACATTTTTAAAATAAGAAAAAAATTAGTGTGCACAATATTAAAATTCAAAACAAAATAACCCAGCTAAAGTTGAAAAGAATTTTTTTTTAAAGATTTATTTACTTGAGAGAGAGAAAGAGAGAGAGAGTGTGCACACAAGTGGAAGGGAGGGGCAGAGAGAAGGAGAAGCAGACTCCCTGCTGAACAGTGAGCCAGACGCAGAGCTCGATCCCAGGACCCCAAGATCATGACCTGAGCTGAAGGCATACGCTTCACCAACTGAGCCACCCAGGTGCTCCCCCCAAATTTTGTTTTAAATAAAAAACCTCTTTTTCTCTTCAAAAACAAAGTGTTGAAATAATAAACAGGCTAGACTTGATCCAAAGTTCACAGTCAACAATTTATATTTATAAAAAATTTTAATGAACTGCTAGGTCAATGTAAAAAGTTGATTAAATAACAAGTAATTTCCTTTTATGACCATGACTCACTATTACAACATTTATTAATATGAGAATTAACAAGTTTTCTAAACCCAGGCACTCTGCCGTCACCATGACGTTGTACATGTACATGACCTTCTCCAGATTCAAATGCCAAGTCTAATGCGTCCTCTGCAGACCTGAGACTGCTCTGCCGCTCCCAGCATCGAGAAACACGGCCAATTACTACCATCCACCTCATCTAGGTTTATAGACTCCTTTATGACAAACTGCGAACATAAATGCTGAAAGTCTCAAAAGGGATTAAATAATAATTAGTGCAAAGAGATGGGGGGGGTCCACAGAACTTATAGATTCAGTTTCTAGAGCCTGCAGTTGCACAGTAGGAAAGCTAAATTCTAAGGGAAACTAACAAAAATTCACATTCACATAGCAACTATGAAGGTGTCACACCCCTAAATAATGCATAATGTTAAATTATTCCTTTCTGTTATTATTCTTTCTCTAACCCAGTTTCTGAGAAAATGGGTATTCCTTTGACTTCCAAATAAAACATAAAATTAAAAGGGCAGGTAAAACTTAAACAATTTGCAATCATACAGAGGAACATTCTAAAGATTGGAAGTCCCAGGACCCAGGTCAGAGGAAAAGGAAGGCTAAACAAGAACTCTGAACGTGGCCTGCTCTTTGTGAAAAGCTGACCAGATGTCAGGACTGTTCTCTAACTTGGGTCTTCCCGTGACGAGTCTAGTGCTTTGTTCCAATACAACCTAATAAAAATGAAAATGTCAGGGTTTGGAGACTTTAACAGATGACACTTTGATAACAGAAGAAAATAATACCTGGTATTATTTTAACAAGCAGCCAATTAACGCAGTTGCTATTACATGCCATCCCCAAACCGGTTCTCCGATAGGCTTGTGAGAGCTCTTCTGCCACGAAAATAAAATACTCTCAACGCTTCCTCAGGGAGGAAAGAGTTCATGGATGGCAGTTTCTTAACATTTGCATCCAAATTTTTCATAAAAGTTGCCATCATTTACTGATTTTCTATGAGCATTAGCAGACTACAGAATAGATAGAAGCAGCCAAATAATATTAAAGAAAAGAATTAACAACTGATCACAGTTACTCTCAGTTTGAGAGCTGGCTTTAGTTTGTGGGTGCACATATTTGTAATATAATATTACATATCTGTATTTGTAATATTTGTAATCTCTCCACTCTCTTACACATACGCTTTAGTTCTATTTTCTACAAAAGGAAGTATTTATGTTTTGGAAGGTAAAATTAAGCAGAACAGTATTTTCTGTTATTCTAAAAGGTCACAGTGACTTTCAAGCATCTAGCTGCTTAAAGTAATTTTAAAACTATACCTACATGAGATACAGCTGTATAAAACATCAAATAACTAGGCAGTAATGAAACTGAACTTATGTAAAAAAAAAAAAAAAACAACTTTGTGTCCATTAACACACTGTGATTTTTATTTTCCTACTAATATTTCTGAATGAAATAGCAGTACGCTAGGCATTTTACATATATTCTTAAAACCGTTTAACAAAATTTTAGAAGTATTATTTTTCCCATTTTATAGATTGAAAGAAAAACAAAAAACCCTGAACCAAAGGGATTAAGTAACTGGTCTGAAATCACACAGCCACTCAGTGATGAACCTGAGACTAAAACGAGTCTCAGAGCCAGCGTCCTCCCCTCCCCCTCAACTCCAGTATACCTCCCACCCACCTCTCCCCACTCTCCTCCCTCAACTCCAGCACATCTCTCTCCTCCCTCAAGTGCAACATAGACCACAACCACCTCTCCCCTCCCTCAACTCCACACGCCTCTTCCCCACTCTCCAGTCCGTTAGAAAGTGTACTT
This sequence comes from Ailuropoda melanoleuca, assembly GCF_002007445.2. Lineage (NCBI taxonomy): Eukaryota > Metazoa > Chordata > Mammalia > Carnivora > Ursidae > Ailuropoda > Ailuropoda melanoleuca. Next base: position 5,897,420 of record NC_048225.1, on the reverse strand, counting down.
ATTTTGTGGATGCATAGTGTTTTTATCTTATCAATATGTTTAAGACAAATGTTCCATTTCCTTTTATTATTAATAATGGTCTGCTATCGTATGGGTCTTTTCATCCTGATAGCATTTTTTTTTTCCTGATAGCATTTTGGGGACATTATCTAATTAGTTTTTGCCAGTCTTCTGTGAAGAGGGAAAAAAAGATAATTAACCACATTTAACAGTCACAAAATTTTTGTTGTAATTATTCAGTAACTGACCTTCTCCCAACACATTAGATGATCTGAAAACGGCACTTCAAAGTTCCAAAGAATAACCTCAATATGTTCAAATCAGAAAAACCCTGTCTATACAAGTAAACATAATCTCTACTTTGGGCCTTTTCATCTAGCCATTTTAATCCTAGCAGAAAAAATATATTGACAATTTTCCACTGCTACAGAATTCTACTGTTAGTTTATTAAGACAATGAGGGACATTACAAATTTCAAATTTTAACTGGCTATCAGAATTCACATATGCATGCAAATGGGCTAAGTCTTCCTCATAAGATTTCTACCACAAGTCCCAGATGGATGAAGGCTATCTAAAATCTTGAAAATAGGAAGTGAACACGACACAGAGCTTCAACGCAAATAAACAGAACTTTCAATACTGAGTGAAACACAAGGAAAAGGAGACAACTTTTCTTCCCTATTTTGAAAAGCTATGTTAGCACCCCATCTGAGAAGAGGAAGGAGTAAACATAAGTCTTCAAATAGAGGAGAAAAACAGGAAGTAGAATTTGTGGTAATCCAAAATTTGGGTAATGGATATATGAAGAAAGTACATTTTTTTCCTTTGCTAAGGCAGGAAAAACTAACTATATATATATATATAATATATAATATATATTATATATATATATATACTGTAGATGCTATAAATGACAAGACATAAAGGACTTGAGAGGGCAAATATAATTGAATTTTATTAGATTCAGTAATTGAGATTCTCCTTCCCCCCTTAATTTTATGCAGTTCAAATGCTTTAAATCCTTCATTTTCCTATTTCATTTTTGAGGACAGACTGGTACCTAAAGCTATTTTATGTGACACAAAAAGAAGGCAAAATTTTATCTTTAGTCCTACCATGCTACGAATGATTAAATGTAAGAAAAGCATGAAATTCGATAACAGAAACCAAATTCATGAGATAGGAAAACAGAAAAATCACATTTCAAGGTACAAAATACCCCTTTTATAGATGTTATTATACTTCTTTTGGCTTCTCACAAACTATAGGTCCTTGGCTTCGAGAAAAGAAAATGTCATGAAGTATGAAATTTATCAGCAGTGACTATGTATTTAAATCATTTTCATTCTATGGCAATCTCGGAAATCTGTAGATTTGGAAACACAACTCAGGAAGTGGTGGAAACATGAGCTGGTTGAACCACTCTCAGGCAACTGCATCACTTTGGTAAGGAACTGATTTCCCAGCTGTCACAGAGAGCAGGAGGAGATATCTAACCTTATTTCAGTAGTACAGGAACCTCTTTTTTGGGAAAGAAAACTGGGTCAATGGAAGTGAGTAAAAGAATGATTACAAGGATTTTTGGCCCCGAAGACACCCCCTGCCTTCCAAAAACAAAACCCCAGTTCACCTAAATCCTTCCCAGGGACTCAGAACAAAGCAAGGTTCTCTGATCTGTTCCCTATTCCACAGTTTCGTGAGAATGACATAAAAAAACTGATCTTCAATATCTAAATCTGTAACAACTCCAACAAGGATATGAAGACAGGGAGAAAAATACTGTATGTAGAAACACTGATCTATTAATTAATTCTTTCAAACATCTGCTGAGCAACTATGTGCCAGGCCCCATGGTGGGCTCTAGGAATTGGCAAAACACAGGCTAGCTTCCCTCTAGTCTTTGTAGTCTATGACCCAACCTTGTCAGACCCCTTCATTACATTAGCATCGAACTCTGCCCCTGTTCCTCAATCCCAGTCTCTACTGATCATCAACCCAACAACCACCACCCCACCTCTCAAACATAATACAGTGTTTCCAAAAAAATCCCATAATCCCATTTTAACAATAAAAAATAGAAATTATAAACGGCTCAAAGACTTGCCACACAGTTGATAAGATTTATGCAATTTTGAGTAAATAAATGTCTTATTTTGGATGCTGGATATGAAGAAGGGCCCATGTACCAATAAGCTGAACTGAATATCACAAGATGCTATAAACTCTTGGGGACAAAAACAGAAACCTCCCAGGCAGACATCTCCAAATTACAGACAAAGGTTCCATAGTAACAGGCTGGCTCCTTTCTTATAGCACACCTTGCTGTAATGGTAGGAGGAAGGACTGAAACTGAAAGGGGGTTAGGGATGTACAAGAAGAGGATCTCTTTCTATGGACTCTGAGAAACAGACTGAGGGCCTCAGAGGGGAGGGGGGGTGGGGGGATGGGATAGGCTGGTGATGGGTAGTAAGGAGGGCACGTATTGCATGGTGCACTGGGTGTTATACACAACTAATGAATCATCGAACTTTACATCGGAAACCGGGGATGTACCGTATGGTGACTAACATAATAAAAAAACATTAAAATAATAAAAAAAAAAAGAAGAGGATCTCTTTTCCTCTCCTGTAAATAAACTTTATTCATAAAGTTCATTTAAGAGTTAAACACCAGATGTTTAGTCCTTTATCCTCATGATGACATTTCTGACAGTAATAAAATTTCTTCAGGTCGGCTGAGCCAGACCAGTCTCTGACAATGCCTTAGACTCCCAGATTCACAGCTACTTAAAAATGGACTCTAATACTAGTAACTATATAGATATTCAATGAACACTCAGGCAAAGACATTACTAGTATTGGATCCTAAACTAAGCTACTAACGACAACACTTACTTTTATTCCTTAATTTATTTGACACCAATGATCTTGCTCTGGAAATATGAACAATTCCATATATTTGTCGTTCCTTCCTCAAAATCTCCACTCCTGTTCCAACCCTTTCATCCCCTGTTTCGGAGTTAGCTACTGTAAGAGAATGCCTGATGGTTTAAGACAGGTATAAACAAACTGAATAGTTAAAAACAAAGACCTTGGGGTAAGAGTCTCAGGGCTGCTATTTGTGACTTGTGGGGCCTTGAACAAACTACCTGCTCCTTCTAAGTCTATTTTATCATCTGTAATTTGAGGCTAGCTCACTTATTTCAGAAGTTGATTATCAGCACATAACACAATAATACATATAAAGCACTCAGTGCAGGGCGCAATCAATTAACTGCTTCTTATTGTCAATGTTCTTGTTACTACTATGCTAAGACGCTTGATTACTGCTTCCCTCCCTCTTGACTATCATATACATTTATGTTTAAGATACCTGGATTCCATGGCAACTAAATCCTGTGTCAGTAAAAACAAAAATGAGACAGATTTTCTAAAAGCCCCTTTAATTCTTTCTTGTCTACTGTTCACACGAACAGTAAGTGGGCCCCAGAGCAGTATTATTCCATCTTGGCAAGCAGTCCAGAGCCACATCTTGACATGGCTGTGTTATCTAAACACACAGTCCAAAATGGATAAAGCACTCAAAGCAAATTTCAAGAGAATGAAAGAGAACTTCATGATATATTGCTTCTCTCCACTCACAGCTGTTCTAGTAGATATTATCACCTTAAATACAGTAATCTTTCAGAGCTAAGAATGATGACATACACCATAAAGCAGATTTTCACTCCATTAAAGACACCTTTCACTGATGTGATCCACAGCCCACCTTTCAGAGTTTTGACTGAATTACAGGAAAACACATTGTTTCCATGCAGAAGTAGTGGTTTTGCCTTTATAACAGACTAACTTACTGATGGTCTGATATGCAAAGATTACAGCTTCTACTATAATCTTACTTCTGATGAGTGGTTTCAAGAGATTCAGCATATTAAATAGTAACAGGCCTAGTTAACTACAGCCACCTGTAAGTTGCCAGGGAAAGCTGAAGGCAGGAATGGTCTCAGGAGGAAAAAAAAAAAAAAAAAAAAAAAAGCAATGCTAAACGGCTGCCAAGAAGACTCACAAAGATAAACAACACTACTGACTCAGTGACCCACAGCAGGTACACAAGGGCCTGAAGTATACAGAGTGAGGATCTCTGAGCTCCAGCAGCAGGCGGCTAAATTCTACTCCCAGTGATGCTATAACGGCTTTTCTGTGTTTCTTACAAACTAGTTAAAATTCTTATTGCTCAGTTTCTAAATTGTTAGAACAAAGATATTTACTTGAGTCACAGTAGAAATTACACAGCTTTCAGAATCTGCTAGATGAAAATATGAGTAAAGAATAGGTGTATCAGCATGGAGGACAAAAATGAACAGCTGAGTCTTACACCACGGAGAAGGAGTGCGTGCTCGAAACCATGGTGCAAAGCTGGTAAGTTTAAACAGTGGGAGCAAACAACTCCTTTCAAACAGATTCATTTTGACAAAATTCATATATATATTAAATAGGTTATCCTTTGAAACCAAAAAATAATCATGAAATACTCTAAACATGCTAAGAGAACATTCCTAAGCTTAGGAAAACCTCTAAAATTGACACACATTTTTAAAAATATATATTTTACAGAGTTTTCTCTTTACACATACAATTTTTTCAGGCACATCCCTCACTCATAATTTTTTATTAAAGTTTCTTCATCTTTTTCTATCTTCACGAAGTAAAGCTTACTCCTAGATCCTAAGTTAGCATTTCAAGTGTTCTTTAGGGACATATAATTCTTCTCAGTATTCTTTCATAGAAATAACAAAATTATGGTGACAATTTTAAGGGAAACATAATTATATTTGCCCAAGGTAAAACCTTATGCTAGAAGAACTAAGAATTGTCATTAGAATAAGTAATATACTCAATTAGGAAAAAGATATGATTTCAAAGCCAATAATGTGTTCAGATAAAGCAATTAAGATAAAATAATCTGTTCAGGATTAATAATATATTTCACTTCTAGGTTAAATTTTAGTAACCACTGGAAAATAAGTGAACAAGAAGGAGGCCTTATCATCAACCAAGGAACCCATTTTGTCAGCAGGGAAAGATGACTGACCAATTAAAATTCTATTTTCCAAACAACAAGGGGTTATTTTATTCCCATGTCCTCCCTATACACGCAGAGCCAGAGGATCCCTCTGATCGTTGGGTATGAACTCCCACTCCCACTTCCTCGTTTTCATAACAAGACACTGCAGTCCATACTGGTGACTGGTAATCCCATTGGACTAGGTAATGCTGGACTCAGGATTCAAATGCAAGTACTCCCTACAGTGTAACACTCGTTCCATCAAACAAGCCGAATGTTCAAACTTGACACTTAAAAAATACTTCATGTCTTTGAGGCAGAAATCTAGTCCATGGCTCTTGGTGCATGATTGATGGGAGCACCCGTACTGTGTCTTATGTATGCTACTCTCATAAACTTGCTAATTCCAAAGTGCTCAAATGTGACATTTTCTCTTGTTTAATACACAAATACTTATACAGGCATAAGTAATAATTTTTACTGATGAAAACACCAAGAAACTAATCACATATGATTCAGGTAGCATTTACATTAAAGTTGAACAGAGAGAAGACTATTTTAGTTATTTCCTTATGCTTTTTTCAGGCTACATAATATTTTCAGTGTCCAATATGGAAAGTATGCCATAGGTTACCTTGTGCAGAATATGCCTACTTTATACAACAAGCTTTGATTTGTTAAAAAGACCTTCTGTCTTTTTTGGTTACAGAGGTACAGACATCAAAACCAGTAGTATGTGAAGTTCTTGCGATTTCTCTCACAATTATGTCAGCTCAAAGTGCTCTGTTCAACCGCACTGTAAGATAGTCACCGTGATAGTTTTAAAAATCATACACTACTTGTAACAATGGTATAAAGAAAATGAATTATTTAAAAGCATAAAAATAAGTGAAAATGGAAATGTGTGGAACAATCTACATATAGTATATTTACCTTTCCTGTAACAAAGGGAGAAAACAAGGATCTGTATCTCTATTTACGCACATTTGCATAAAGAAACGCCAGGATATATCAGTAATTTTTTTAAGTAGGCTCCACGCCCAGTGTGGCGCATGCAGGGCTTGAACTCACCAACCTGAGATCAACACCTGAGCTAAGATCAAGAGTCAGAGCTTAACCAACTGAGCCACCCAAATGCCCCTAGGATATATTAATTATTAATAAAAATAGTTACCTATGGGGGTAGGTATGAGGAAGAATGACAGGCCTGGGCAGAAGCAAGATGTCTCAACTAGCTTTTTTATGATCTTGATTTTAGAACATGAATATATTATTCATTTCAAAAATTTTAACGTAGAAAAACAAATAGAGGCATAAAAAGCTTTTGTGTAGTGACAGAATATCCACAGTTAACTATAGTTTAATTATAATCTTCCCAAGGACAGGAGAACCCACGTATTTTAAGTATTCTATCCTCACAGTGTGTAATCAATGTACTCTTGGTCAATTTGAAATTAAGTCTCTAAAGCTTTCCAAAACAATATTGCACAGCCTGGCTACAGTAACTACCACACATGGGGGAGGCAGGGGAGGAGAGACAAAAAGGGCAGCAGCGGGAAACGCCTTTACTTCATATAAGTGCCTGTTGCTTTTACTGCTGGCTACAATTTACAAATAAAGGTTAAAATGTCCTTATGCTCAATCTTCCCCTGGATAAGTACTCTAAGTAGACGGTAAGCTGAAATGTGACACACTGCTGACATTTTAATATTATTAAAAATTTTAGTAACAAATAATTAGTACCAAATTTTAATTTAAAGTACTGTAATAAACAGCAACGCATGAAATGTTTAGTTTTCGAAGTAACATTCTGAACTGCAAACAGTGTGTTAGAAGTTCATTTGTTTCCCACATTTCTAAAAGGATTTTCTCACCATTCATTTCCACCCCACAGCTATCTTCAATGTCTACGTTTTCTTATTCATCAAATGCTACATGCGAAGCTGCATCGAACCTTGAAGAAAGGAGAACTGCTGCTCTATCAAAGTCGACTGAGCCACTGAATCGTTACAAGGTCAAAGAGGAGTCAAAAACCACAAGAATTCTTCTCAGGATATAGTTAATAATGTCCACATCCAAAGGCTTACAGGTTTCTTAACCCAGAGCCTCATATTACAGCAGTGACTCTTGGGCATGATACTGTTCCCCTGAAATCATTCACTGTCTCAAGGGCATGCTATAGAAATGTCCTTAAAAATGTAAGTCTGTCTTATTTCATTAATCGAGTCATTTATCTAGTGAAATGTCCACTTTCATGGGAATTAAGTAGTGTGAAAAGACAGTAAGACCAGGAGTGACCGGAATGGAGCAGCCCAGTTCAAGGATAACAGAAAACTGCCAAGTGTAAGGCTAATAACAGTGTGCGTGTTTATATAGAAGCACTCCCTCTTACAGGTTTCCTCTTTTCTATTTTTTTTTTAAAATACACTAAGTAAATCTTCCATGCATTATCAACTAATTGCTATAGAAAGAAATTCAACTATTAAGCTGAAGTTGGAAACAACAGGCAAATGGCAAAGAACCTGGGTACATCTGTACCAAGCACTCAGACACCCAACCTGGGTGAATCTACACAGAATGACAGAGTATAAAAAGCAAATCCCAAAAGGCTGCAAATATATTGCACGGCTTCATTTACCTAATACTCCTGACATGACAAAAATTATAGAAATGGAGCACACAGGATGACAGACTAATACAGAGAGTATGTTACTTCTTACAACCATATATAAAACTATATTAATCTCAAAATCAAAACTTCAAAAAGAAATCACTAATATTATTTGGGTTACCTCAACCAAAAGCAGATTTGGGCAACGCTCTCAGAAACCAGTCAGTATACAAGACGCCACCAGCAGAAGCAAGAAAAAGAGACTAGATAAAATGACAAAATACGCACAGAGAAAGAAATGTTCAAGAAATCAATGAAGAAAGTAATGCGGTTATTGATGATCATCTAATGAATCTTTAGGGACATATTAAATGCGATTCAGTATTAACTCAAGACGGAAAGCTCACCCGATGCTTTGCCTTGATCTTCTTCCTATATTCTTCTTTGTCAAATTTGTCCTCTTCTTGAAGCCTTTCCTTGGCTTTATCTAAGTTGATGCCACCGGCACTGTCCTCATCCTCGGCACCCTTTGAGACAGACTTCTGCATCTGTGGCCACTGCTGAACTAACTGCAGACGGGAAAACAGCAGTATGAGGCAGGGGACAAGGACATCAACAGAAAACCACTTCCCTTTGTATAATGATTTTGAAATGGCACATTCTCCCCACTTTCTGCCTTACAACTTATATTTCTTAAGTTTTCGAACAAACTTTATAATTAAAGTGAGCAAACCCCTGAAAAGACTGTCCCAGTCAGGAGGAGGTAATGCTGCCACAGTCCAGTGACAGCAGGATTAAAGGAAAATGTCATGCAATACCTCGGAGAACAAGCGAGCTGCTTCAACATCATATCAGTGTTCTTAATGGGCTACGCTCCACCGGCTCTGCTCCAAACGTGTGCAGAGCAGCAGCCAGGTGGACCCAAGCAGGCACCTCCGACCCTTCTCTCACCATACTGTTGTTTTACCTTCCTGTTTTTCCAATTGGAATTAATCTAATCTCCTTGAGGGCAGTTATCTATCTTGTTCATGTATTCTCAGAGCCCTGCACCATATCTGGCACATACCAAATGCTCGAAATTGATCGATAAATCCCTTATCAGCCCGTATTACACATAAAGAATAAAATGACTAAGCATAAAGGAAAATTAGCTTGGATTTCAGGAGCTGGCTCAAATCTACACAATTTACACATATAGTTCACAGTTAGGAACAGGTAACGCAGAAGTCGGGGCGCTCATCTGGAGTCAGGGGACCTGGCTTAACGTCCCAGTTTTTCTGCTAGCTCTACTGCAAAATCCTGAACAAATACTTTATTTCTGGGCATCTGTATCCTTGCCTGACAATTTTTTTAAAAGGTCTATTTGGCTCAGTAATCTTCCAGGTCTAACACTGTAAAACTCTAGACAATTTAGACAAAACCTATTCTCTTGTTTTTAACTAGTAATTGGTTGCCAGAGGATTTCAATAGCTGCCATTGTTTTGAAAGGCCACTAATTAAACTGCAAGCAGAGTGAAGTTGTAGGCACACATATTCTCTTGTCACCTCCTTTCACTCCCGTCACCAGCCATTCTCCAGGATGGGATTCCCACAGTGTCTCGACTTTTGGCAACGAATGGGGGTCACACCTGTCACTGAGTGAGCGGCCATGCCGGGAGCCACTGACACTGAAGCAGCAGCGAGAGGGAGCAGGTGTGACAGAAAGAATGCCATCTACTGCTCCAACTCCTCAGTCCTCTTTTACGACCCCATGAAAAAAGCTCATGCCTCTGCAGGCTGAAGGAAAAGTTCTTTCAGACTTTTAGAGCAGTTTCAGTGTGGCTCATAGCCACATAGGGCTCCTACCCGCAGTTTTCAGGGAAATATTTTACAGTTAAGGATTTATACTCATCTTGGAGCAAATTGGTATAATCTGCGCAGTTAAACTGACAAGCACAGTGAAGAACCTCATTACACTAACAGCACTAATCTTACTTTACTGTAAGCATCTGATGTATTAGGACTATATTCTGGCTGAGCCGGCTTCAGGTGCTGACCTCTTTTCAGTAATTTCATAAAGATCCATTACTTATCAATTCTATAGACTTCCTCTGCAAATTCCAATGACTTTAAATTGCACTCTTTCTTCGTATGATTGATACACCACTTTACTCCATATTCTTAGTACAAATCTGGGCTCCCTTCCCCAAAGTAACATCCAAAAGTAACCACACAGTTAACAGAAACATACTCCACTGGATACAGACTGCTTATGCAGCATTTGCATTAATGATGAAGAAATGTCTTGTGTGACACATTACAGTCAGTATCTTAAAAACTGTTATTTTATTGGGATTTTAGAAAATAGTCCATTCATTCAGTAAACATATGGGTTTACTCTATGCCAGGCCCCATTTGCAGTACTGGGCACAGAATAGTGAGCAAAGTGGGACAGATATCTTCCCTCAGGTAGCTACCCTCATTCCACTGGAGTAGAAGAGAAGGACAATAATCACGTAAATAGAGAATGTAAAGTCACCTAAGTGCTAGGAAGACAAAAATAAAAGATAAGGAAAGGAAAATGAGGGGACAGTGGGTGTGTGCTCTACCAGGATGCACAGGAAAATCTGTAGGCTAAAGAGAGTGAAAACCAAGAGCGGCTATTCTGAAGACTCACTATGACCACTAACCACCATTACTCCTTAGGTAAGTCACCTGACTTCCCAGACCCTTCTCCTCTTTAAAAATGGAGAGAATATCGTGATTTAACAGAGGGACTTTTCATGAGCCATATGCCAGTGGTAACCCCTTCCCTACTCTGCAGGTATGTATTTATGCTAAGACCAAGGTAATGGTGAGAGGAGAGCGGGGCACCTGTGTGAAGCAGAAAAAGCCAGCCCAGTAAGAAACATGCCAACACAGCATGGAAATTGAGGATCTGCAAAGCAGAGACTTTAGAGTCCAGAAAAAGCTGCAGTAAGTAGTTGTGTTACTATTCTTGCGTTTGTTGCCCCAGAACGTGTTGACAGACACCCTGAGGGGAAAATCTAATCTGTAAAAATGGAATTTAGAAAGTTCAAAACCAACCCTGTGTCATTAGCCCCAGAAGTATGGCCGTTTACTGTCAGTGAGGCACCCCTAACTACAGAGGTACAGCTGACGAACGGCCTCGACAGCACGGACGGGAGCTGCCTAGCATGCTTTAAAGAAACAGTTCATTTTTCTCATTAATGAATGCAAGTCAGAAGAGAGTCAGACTCTTTACTATACTTGGATGGCGCCTCAGAAATGAAGCATTTAAGAATCTTACCTCCCCTTCATCGGTAAATGTTATCTTCTTATTCACTTTAAAATTTCTCTTCATTACTTTTTTGGCTTCTGCGACCTTGGTCACTTTTTTCTTGACACTGGATTTAGAAGGTTCTTTTTTCTGTATGAAAATATGCAAAAAACAGAGATGATTAGTTAAATGGCTGCTTTTTATCAGCAACTTAACTCTGCAATATACTTTCTAAAATTAAATATATTTACTGCTCACTGGCTAATAAGAAGCACCAAAAATACTGTCCAGAAATCAAGTTATTAGATTTTTTAACCAATGGTAACCCCCAGTGCTAAAGGGGTTTAAATCTAAACAAGATAAATGTTAGACATAAGTCACCTTTAAAATTTCTTCTATTACTAAAAGTATGCTATCCTGATCATATTGAGGCACCAGAAGCTATGTGATACTGTGACAAATGGACATTCAAGATAAATAAAGCTACCCTGCAGCTATAACACACAGCACATTTTAGAAATAGCTCTAATTCCAAGTGCAAACTTAAATTTTCAGAATAGGAAAATGTTTATCTGGAAAGCAAAATTACTACAGTACATTGTTTGCAACTCAACATTCTTCCTCCTATTATAGCAATTTACTATATGAACATTGGAAAATATCCCCCCCAAACAAGCTGTGTCCAAAGGTGAGATAGAATCGGAGTACTTTAACAGGATATACTGATCAGAACCCACCTAATGTCCTAAAACCACGATAGCAAAGTACTGAAAATACAGAGCCACTGCTTACTTATGCTAAGTGAATGATGAGCGAACCAACTGAAATAGGGAGCTGCCCAGGTCATAGCACAGCCTGCACTGATGAGACAGTGACAATAAGTAACCCACCACTCAGAGGGATTTGCATTATACTCCTCACATTAGAGCCAGGAGTACCACAGGTGGTGGTTAGTAAATGCATCTAAGGCAGCTTCTGTCAGATGAGTAGACAGAAAAAGTCTTTGGTGCAACAGTTAAGAAAATGGATTTGAATTCAAGCTCTATCACTTACGAGCTGTGTAAGAGCAAGTAATTTAATCACTGTGCTTTAGCTATGAATTGAGTATCCTTGATAATACCTCTATCTCATAGGGTTGTTCCAGAAAGTTTAACAATAAATGTAAAACACACAAAATATAAGTATTCGATAAATCTCAAATACCACTATTATATATTGATTTCACACTACCTAAACAGATCATGCCAACTGCACAGAGGTTTTAACTTGCAAAATTCTGGACTTTGCATTTTCTAACTGGTTGTTTTTTTTTAACTCTGTGTTATGGGTAACCACCCAAGAAAAAGTAAGAAAGAAGGGACTGATCTAGGAAACAAGAATTATCAGAAGCTTTGAAAAGATATACATTAGCTACAACTGTTACATTATGGTAATATACACAGAAAGAACAATTCACTTACAGTGAATATTACTGATAATGAATTTAAAAATGCTTAAAAATAAAGTACCATGAAATCAAAAACAACAACACACTTACTAAAACAGAGGCTTCTGTCAAGTTATTAATTATATTTTAAATAATACTTATTATGAAAATCAGATAGTCTATCTGCAATACGATAAATTTAAGGACAACAAGAAAGTTGCTTTGACACCAAAAGGTTGTCTTATGTGGGTATTACTAATACTGCTTGTATAATTCTGGCTCTTAAAACATACAAGCTATACTATCCAATTACACTTATTTCTCAGACCATGAATCATTTCAAATTTAAGAACATTCTAAGATGCTAAATCCAAAATGCTTATGAAAAGATTAATCTCATCTGAAGCAACAAATTTTTATTACATCAGAGAGAGAGACATCAATATGTTACATTTGCTATGTGTGCACCTCAAAAGATTTCTATGATAAGAAATTCAATTGTTTTAGATTCCTTCTTCCCATGGGATATTCCATCTCCTCCATTCCCCAACCCCCACTGGCCCTGACTGGATGAATGTTGCCATCTGGTTGCACAGGGCCCTAAACTGCTCTGCCCATCCCTCACAACCCTCTCCCCACCACTAGACTCTAAGAAACATTACTATTATTCTTAGAAAATGATAAATACAATCATCATTTCCTTACTTCTGAGCGTAACTGAGTAACTTGTGTGGTGGTAAAACTAAATTGAAAGAGAGTAGGGGGATAGGAAGCTTGTCAACTGAAATTAAGTTGCCACCTGTAGGACACCTTGTGAACAGAGGGCATTAATAAGACCCCCACTTCCTTCTGCTCAGCCATTACTCCTACACCCCCAGCCCCTACTTTTCCCCACAGACAATTATCAAAGAGTACCACCAACACGGCCACCAGGGTTGGCGACTGTGTTACTGACTCTTATCTGATCTTCTTGGTTTTAGGGTTAGGTCAATTCTTGAGGATCCTGGGTTGGCTAATGTTCTGAGAAACAATGCTGATCAAATGGCGCAAACTCAGAGGATCATCATGATGAAAAAATAACAATTAGGGGCGCCTGGGTGGCACAGTGGTTGAGTGTCTGCCTTTGGCTCAGGGCGTGATCCTGGTGTTGTGGGATCGAGCCCCACATCAGGCTCCTCCGCTATGAGCCTGCTTCTTCCTCTCCCACTCCCCCTGCTTGTGTTCCCTCTCTCACTGGCTGTCTCTATCTCTGTCAAATAAATAAATAAAATCTTTGAAAAAAATAAATAAATACCAAACAGGAGTAAATTATCACCACTTAAACAAAAACAAAAAAATGCTGAGGAGCAACTTTCTGGGGGTGATGGTCATACTCTGTATCTTGATAGGAGTCTGAGTTACACAGGTGTATATAATTGTCAAAATTCAGATGTTACACTTAAGATTGGTGCATTTTACTATACATAAATTTCTACTTCAAAAGAGTCCTGTAAACAAATACTAAATTTAATGAATGACAAGCAAGCTCAAGTATATGGAAGAAAGTGTAATGCTGTTGGCAACTTACTCTCAAATGCATTACATTTAAAAGGGTGATAAACAGATAGATGGAGAATTACATGATAAAAGGTTAACTGTAGAATATGAGTGGTGGGTATTTTGGTGTCCAAAAGTACACTTTCTTCAACTTTTCTTTATGTTAGAAATTTTTTCATAATAAAATACAAATGCCTGGTCCCAGGAACAAGAGAAAAAGTCACAAAGCAAAAATACCAAATACTGTCAGAACAGAAAAAAGGTCAGTCAGAAAACCAACCCTACAGAGTGGAACCTTGGGATGATGCAGGTCCACATCAAGAGCTTTAGGGAAACCCATGAAGCCACCAAAATTGTGTCACAAGGGGCGCCTGGGTGGCACAGCGGTTAAGCGTCTGCCTTCGGCTCAGGGCGTGATCCTGGCGTTATGGGATCGAGCCCCACATCGGGCTCCTCCGCTGGGAGCCTGCTTCTTCCTCTCTCACTCCCCCTGCTTGTGTTCTCTCTCTCGCTGGCTGTCTCTATCTCTGTCTAATAACTAAATAAAATCTTTAAAAAAAAAAAAATTGTGTCACAAAATTTGGGGGTACTTGCATCTTTGCATCTTTACAGTTTCTCATGGATTCTAAAAGGGAGCTCTGATCTCCCCCTACAAAAAATTTTTTTTCTTTTTAAAGTTTGCTTGTCTGAGGGAAGCCACAGAAAGGAAGAACAGAAATTCCAACATGGGTGAGAAGACACGTTTATCTTATTTTATTGATATGCTGGCTTTGCTCTGATATTCAAGAATTATTCTTCACTCAAATACCCGCTAGAGTGTCATCCACATACAAGACACCGTAGTGCATATTGGGGCCCCAGCAATGAAAGAGACAGGTGGACTCCCAAGCCTCTCTGAGCCTAACTCTTATCATAGAAAAGACATTAAACCAGTGGAAAATATTACGTATTTAATCACAGATGTATTAAGTACTCAGAAAAAAATATACAAGATGAATTATTTGTAATAGGGTACCTGCCCTAGCTAGTCTAGGCTGAGGAGAGAAAGTTAAGGAAAATTTCCTTTTGAGGGACAAATGTTTGACCTGAGTGGCAAACACCAAAACATGATGGCATTACTGGTACCTTCTGGGTGTCCACTGATGGTGGGTTCACATATGGTTTACAAGAGGCTAGCTTAGTTCAATGTCATTCTTTTAAATATTAACTTTAACAGGTGATACGTGCTCGTTTATTTTGTAAAGGATATTCATGTCCTATGAATTCCTGTCTTACTCATGTTAAAAAGCTGCCATTCATGTCTTCTTCAGCCACATGTTTACCTCCCAAGAAACAAACAGTGTTAACAGCTTTTTCTATATCCTTTCCAGCGACATTCTCCCCACATCCAAATATAGATGAAGAACACCAAGATACTAAAAAAGCTATCCCTGCAATCAAGAGCCTTGTATACACAGCTTCATATAAATGTGCATCCATTTACTTAGGATAAATTTCTAAAAGTTAAAGCACTCAGTAAAAAACTATGTGCATTTAAATTTCAAAAGATATTTCCAAATAACCCTTCTGGGAAGTTCCACAAAATTTAATATTCCCAAGAAAAATTTGAGAGTAACTGATTCTCCACACCTAAAAAAAACCCCAGATTATTAGGCTTTATGATTTTGTCAGGTGAAAAAACAATATCTCAGGGAAGTTTTAACTTGCATTTATATTGTTTTAAGCATAGGAGAACATCTTTTCAAATGCGTTTTTTCCCCCAATGCACCATGTATATTCTTTACTAGTATTTTTAATGAATTCCTGGCATTTTACTTATTAATTTGTGAAATCTTTTCATTTGTTAAAAACGTGTCAATATTTTCTCCCACTGTATCATTTATGTTTAGACTTTTGTCATATAGGGTAATATTTTGTTGTTTTGCTTTGTTTTGTTTTTTGCTAAACATATATTTTTAATCTTTATGTAATCAATTTTTTTAAATAATGAAAATTTCTGGGTTTTCTTGTACCACACTTAACAATATTTTTCCGACTAAAAAACTTTTCAAAAATGAATTTAACTCCTTAAAATGCAGATTTCACTTTTTCTAAAAGTTTCAACACTGGCTCTTGGACAAGGGGGGAAGTGCTCATTAATACTTTAAATTTCTATTCATTAAATCATGAAAAATATCAAGTATCTTATTGTAAGGCAAAAGTTATATTTTGACTGCAAGACCTTGTATTACTGGTACAAGAATGAAATTTGCAGCCAACAAAGAGTTTAATGAAAGATTTCCTGACAAGATGTAAAACATCAAAATGCAATTTTCATTTCCATTTGCACTTCCTGCATGACATGTACGCTAAACTTCAAAATAAAATGCTAAAAGGAAAATATCGTAAAATACAAAAGTGATAAAGCATCAAGTTATTATTTTCAAGGTCTTGTGATAGCTGTAGGAGGTTGCCACAAAAAACTTGAAAGATAAAAGAACAAGAACAGCCACTAAAAGCAATGGTTCCTAGTGGGTCTGTGTTAGTTTTAACACCGGCTACAAGAAGATTCAAAACATAATCAATGAAAAAAAAAACTATTTTTTTTGTTTATAATTTTTATTTTGTTATATTAGTAAAAAAAACCCCTACTTTAAAAAAGCATTACTACTATACATCCTAGAGGGTACAAAAAAAGTATCATTGCAAAAAAAGGAAAAACAAAACCATAAGGAGATGAAAGTCAGAATTAAAAGAAAAGATACTCTAAAGAAATCAGGTGTTTTTGTTTCCTTGAAGAAGCTCCCATATGCATCATGGAATAATTAATGGTTTATGACAGAAATGGTATCTAAAAGTGAAGGAGACTGGGTTGCCTGGGTGGCTCAGTCGGCAGCCTGCCTCTTGGTTTTGGCTCAGGTCATGATCATAGGGTCCTGAGATCCAGCCCTATGTTGGGTTCTGAGCTCAGCGGGAGTCTGAGACTCTCTCCCTCTCCCTCTGCCCCTCTCCCCCCAGGTGCGTGCACAAGCACACGCGCATGGACACACCCTCTCTCAAATACATACATACATACATATATAAAATGTGAAGGAAACCAAAAAAATAAAGAACTATCAACCCGACTGAAGACCTTACAGATTACCTATTATAACCTAAGCCCTTACATTAAAAATAAATGCATTTCATAGCATTTATAAGCATTGTTGCCTAAGACTCCAAATGTACTTAATTTCCATTGCCTAAATCACCATACCCAAGAACTCATGACTTAAAAAGCAAAACAAACAAACACCTGCTATGTACGCATAGTTCCTTTACCATCCTACACTATCCTAAAGTCATTGAACTATGATAATTCACAGTATTTTACAGTATTAATGAAAGATACACTACTTGACATTTTATTTGAAAGCCACCTACAAAATCTTTTCTTAAGAAATAAACTTCCTTGATGACTGATGTTGAGCCCCTTTTCATGTACCTATTGGCCATTTATTTGTATACTGCCTTCTTTGGAAAAGAGTCTATTCAGGTCCTTTGTCCATTTTTTAATTGGATTATTTGGGTTTTTTGCTTTGGAGTTCCCTATATATATATATCTCAGAAAGCCCTTCCTCAATATATGGTTTGCTAATATGTTCTCTCATTCCACAGGGTGCCTTTTTGTTTCCTTTCCTGTACAGAAGCTTTTCGGTCTGATATACTCCCTTTGTTTATTTCAGCTTTTGTTGCCCGTGCTTACGGTGTCTTATCCAAAAGATCACTGCCATGACCAATGTCAAGGAGCTTTTTCCCTATGTTTTCTTCTAGGAGTTTTAATCATCAGGGAAATATATCAAAACTACAATGAGACAGCACTCCACACTTATTAGCAGAGTTATCATCAAGAAGTCCAAAGGTACCAAGTATCGGCAAGGGAGTGGAGAACAGGGAACCCTAGTGCACCATTGGTGGGAATGTGAATTTGCACAGCAACAGTGGAGAACAGAATGGAAGTTCCTCAAACAATTTAAAATTGAAACTACTGTATGATCCAACAATACCACTCACTCCTGTGTATATATCTGAAGGAAACAAAAGCAGTTTCTAAAAGAGATATCTGCATTTCCATGTTCACTGCAGCATTACTCACAATAGCCAAGACGTGAAACAATCTTAAGTAGCTTTCAAAGGATAAATTAAGAAAACGTGTATACAAATACCATGGCCTATTAGTGAGCAGTGAGAAAGGATGGAAACCTGCCATTTGGTGACAATATGGATGAAACTGGAGGGCATTTATGTTAAGTGAAATAAGTCAGACAGAGACAGACACTATATCGTACCACTTATATGTGGAATATTTAAAGAGAAAAAAGGGGGGGCTAATTTCATAGAAATATAGAATGGTAGTTGCCAGGGGCTGGGAAGAGGGAGAAATTGTGAGATGTAACTCAAAGGGTACAAACTTTCAGTTACAGGTTGAATAAACCGAGGATCTCATGTACAGCATGGTGACTACAGTTAATACTGTATTGTAAACCTGAAATCTGCAGAGAGTACTTTTTTTTTTTTTTAAGATTTTATTTATTTATTTGACAGAGAGAGACAGCCAGCAAGAGAGGGAACACAAACAGGGGGAGTGGGAGAGGAAGAAACAGGCTCCCAGTGGAGAAGCCTGATGTGGGGCTGGATCCCAAAAGGCTGGGATCACGCCCTGAGCTGAAGGCAGACGCTTAATGACTAGGCCACCCAGGCACCCCTATGGAGACTACATCTTAAACATCCTCATCACAGACACAAAAAGTTAACTGTGAGGTGATAGATGCATTATCTCAATCTTGGTAGTCATTTCACACTGTCCAAACAAAATCACATTGTATGCGTTACATACAATCATACTTATCAATTATTTCCCAATAAAGCCAGGGAGAAAAAAGATATAAAAACACCACCATCAGTAAGTAGAAAAGTATGTTTGTGAAATCTTTGCACAAACCATCACCTTAAAATTAAGAGCCACCTAAAGGGTGGGGAGATTCAGTTTTGCAAGAGGGAAGAGATCTGGAGACTGGTTGTACAACTACAGCAAGGTGTTTAACACTGCTGAACTTTACACTTAAAGATTCAGGTGGTAGTACATTGTATGTTAGATGTATTTTACTATGATTAAAAACAAAGAGCCGGGGCGCCTGGGTGGCACAGCGGTTAAGCGTCTGCCTTCAGCTCAGGGCGTGATCCCAGCGTTGTGGGATCGAGCCCCACATCAGGCTCTTCCGCACTGAGCCTGCTTCTTCCTCTCCCACTCCCCCTGCTTGTGTTCCCTCTCTCGCTGGCTGTCTCTATCGCTGCCGAATAAACAAATAAAAAAATCTTTAAAAAAAAAAAACAAAGAGCCGCCTAGAATACAACTGGACTTCTGTTTAAAATGTTGTTACAGGGGCATGTGGGTGGCTCCGTCGGTTGAGCACCCCACTCTTGATTTTGGCTATGGTCATGATCTCAGGGTTGTGGGATCCAGCCCTGCATAGGGCTCTGAGCAGAAAACCCGCTGCAGATAGCTCCCTCTCCCTCTTCTTCCGCATCTCCCCCTGCTTGTACACTCTCTAAAACAAGTAAATAAAATTTTTAAGAAATAAATAAATAAAAATAGATAAAATGTTGTTACAGCAACAGTTTCCCTTTTCAGAGCTCCTCCACAAATGTAAACATAAGGCAAAGCAGTAGTCCTAGAATTACACAGCAGCTGGAACAGGGTGACCAGGGTGGGCCCTACAAGGGAGGGGAAGGACACAAGAGACCCTTCAATGCAGATCAGCTAAAAGGATATGAAACAGGAGCGCTTATAAATTATGAATCGTGGAAATAATCTCGTAAAATGGTCTAATCAATCTCACAGGATTTTTCTTTTTCAAAAGATCCACATTTACCAATCTCATTCTTTAAAGTTTAACAGAAGGCAAGCTACAATAAACCTTGGTAATATGCATAAATTTGGTCATATTGATAAAAATAGGAAACGAAAGAGTTGGAGAAAATGACGAGAGCTAGTGCCCCTCTACCCAAGTCCCCGTAAGCACCACCTCTGCAGTGCAGTGTGTTACAGAGGCTTGTTAATGGACTTCGTATGCCCTCATGCCCCCATTACAGTAAGTCACAGTCATCATTTGTGTTCCCGTTTTCCTTTTCCTAATAGACTGTAAACTCCGAAGGGGGTTAAGACCACTTGTATTATCTCAACTTTGTGTGGACTTCCCTCCTTCTGCTTACGGAGGATCATAAGGCACAACCATTTTACACAGTTTCTGATTAATAGATTCCTCCTTCTGGATTCCCACCTTCCTGAATCCACAGGCTTAACCTGGGATACTTTCCAGAAGATGCTCTTATATCCTAATAAACTCTTCTGAGAGTGTGTGCCTGCCACCTTAACTACTAAATGCTTTCAGAAAAATAAGTTTCTGATATATCTCTAATACGGTTTCTATTTTCCTCAACTCCTTCTCTTACCCTTCACATACAGGCTCCCCCACCAAACCCTCAAACACCAGTGTTTTTTTTCCTTCAGTATATTCACCTTCCTCAACAATGTCAGAATTAACAAATTTTTCCTCTATTTTAAAAAGCCTCTATGTAGCATTTCAGTCTAATAATTCTTTAAACCTTTCACTGCCTCCAATTAGTCTAGATAAGATTTTAATTTCATTTTTCCACCCAAGCTGTATTTTATTTTGCTTATTTCCTTACTTCAAGCCTCACCCCTGAGTTTCATGGTCAGCCAGATCCATCACTGTTTTTGTCTTACTTACTATCTTGAATGCTTCCTTCTACCTTTTTGAACACATTTATCCTGTTGGAACACATAAAGAATAGTTTATTTCTCATTCACTACCTTGAGGAAATCTTTAGTTCACTGAAATTGCCCAAGCTGTTTACTATTTTGTTTTGCTAGCCAGGAAATATGTATTATTTTCTCCACACCATACCCCTCCCAAAAAACCAAACCAAGTAAATTTTAAAAAAATAAATAAATAAAGGGAAAAAGCCACCAGAGCCGTGAAATCTCAGATGCTTCCTGTTCTTTAACAAAATTACGGAACCAGTCATATTTTGCCTTAGGAATCCAATTTTTAACCTGCCACTTTTAATAAATACTTCTATATTAGGAAGCAGGCAGCCAGAAGCAATTTAGAGAAACAGGGCCTGATACACACTTTTTTCCTCTCTTTTTAGACTTCAGAAAATGACAGTATGGATTTCATTTCTAACTTGTGTCCAAATTGGCTATATCAATTTCTGTTGCCTCCTACAACTTCTGAATATTTTTTATAACTTAGAAATATTATAAGTTAAATACAAAAAAAACCCCAGTAGTATTAAAAACAAAATCTACCTTGTATCACATGGCCATCCAGTGAACAGAATTAATTAAGGAGGCAGTAACAGTGGTAATGAACGAAGTGAAAAGACCTGGGACAGCATCTATGATTCTATTCTAAGGCAGCATGACAATGACACTTCTCCTTGGGGGAGCACCTGAGCAGTTTTCGCCTTTACCACCTTCCTAACAAGTGATAGCAGAGACTCAGCAAGAATGTACCAATAGCTAATTTATTCAGAATTTGAGCAAAATGAAATAGCATCAAAGTAACATTCAACAATATTTAGTTATACAGGTTTAACTGAGAATTCCATAGTTGGCTCCAGCACCTACAATATTAACAAATTACTTGGCAGTCTGGTTAGCGTAATCTAAAGCAGAGTTTCTGAAAATTCATTCATCATGAAAGTCTAACAAACACAGGCCATATAATACTACTTATTCAGCAAACCACCAATTTAAAAGCTGACGCACAAACTCATGCATTTATACTCTAAATTACAGAAACAGAATCCCTCTACGATTTAAACCATTCACAAAGAACTACAATAACAGAACTAAGACAAATACTAAACTCCAGCTGGGCTTGGTACCCGGTTAAGTTAGCCATTTTGACACACTATTACAAGACATTGATGAGATGCTAATGCTGACCTCCTAGCCCCCCAAGACAAAGCAATCACAGCTACATGGCAGCAATCAATACATGGTATTGACTGACATTAGTAAATCCCAGGATATGTACGGGATGTATCTTAACTAAAAGAGAAATAACAAGTATCACTACAATGCCCGGTCCAAGCCATGTGCACAAATCCATATACAGTAAAATTTCCAAGATCTGCCTTCCATTGTATACGAATGTTAGCTAAGCAAAAAATACCAAATGAAAAGTCAAAGGCCAGCCCATTGTACCATGTTTCATCAAAACATGCTTGGATGATGTCTATTTAAAACTGGGTATTCTTAAAAATACACCATTTGTAAAATGGTGGTCTGCAAAGCCATATAATGGTGATAAAAGACACTGGCATTTTTAGGTACAGAACGTGGAAGGATGAAAGGGCCCTCCGAGATCACTCAGAGAAATAAGCACCATGAGTACACGCACAGAATAAGAGGACTTCAAGCTCACAGGGCCAGTGACAGCAAAGTTAGGGTGAGAACTCTACGTTCCCCAGGAAGCTCGCCTGTGCTCTTACTGTGACACCACATACAGCAACAGTATCTTAGAAATTCCTCCTCCAACAATCAAAAGTTTCCTAAACAATACTCAAGAGACTCCATAAAACTGAAATCAAGAACTGATGGACAGCAAATGTTTTAACATGAAAAGAATCCTTCAAGGAATGCATTTTAAAAGTGTCCTTTCTGCTCTCACAGAAGGACCACAGATAGAACTACTAAACCTGACCTCTAATATTCTTAAATCTCAAAAGCATAGTATGTATAGAAAAAAGTATTCTGTCCCTCAATGTTCTATGCTGTCCTTTTATTTCCTGGCAAATTGCATGCTGAGCATGCAGTGATTAATACAATTTCCATCTGCCCTCCTTGGCACTTAAACATTAAAAACAAGTTTTGACAGCCATTAGAAATGGTTGACAGATGACTGCTCATTAATTTTTCTCCCACCTTCGAATGAGTCCCTGCCATTTTGTTAGGAAATTTGTAGCACTAAAATGTAATATTCTGAGTTACAACTGAACAAAAACTACTATGAACCACAACTCCCAAAGAATTAAAATGAAATCTTTGCTAGTCTCTAAACTCTGTATGCTACCTAGCTAATCATTTATTTTAATCACTCTCTTCCCCACTATCACATCCATAGACTAGAAAATGCAGGAGCTATCAATATGCTTAAAATTCTCCCTCAAAAGGCAAAGTTAAGTTGATTAAGATGTGATACTGTCTATCTTTGAGAAACTCCTCACTTTCTACCCTTAGCCTTCTGGTAATGTCTCTTATGACATTTCTTATATTCCCACTGTTAGGAGATGCTTCCAGTTCTATTTTACCCCTCTTAGACACTCAGCTCCCTGAGGATATGGACTTCGTCCTAGCTTTTTGTTTCTAGTGTAAGTGCCCATACTGTGCCTGAACAAATCAGTAATTATATGTGAAGCTGAGCTGAGCCTGAGCAAATCAAGACAATTTTCATTAGTAGCAATACTGACCCAAAGACTCTGAAATGCATTCTTTAGTTAGCTACTATGACACCAACTTGCTTAAACAGAACAGAAATTAAACAACAACAACATATTTCACATTCAATTTGACATTTATTGAGAAAAAGGATCCACTGTCCCTGGGCAATAATAAAGTGTGACGTAAGCAGAACTGTCTGAAAATGATGTCAGGAGTCACTCGGGGTGCCCATCCCCTTCTCCCAGCATGACAGGCTGCGACCACAATCAGCTTCTGACAGGACCGTGGCTTCTTCCCTTTACAAGGTAGATCCAACTTCCCACGGTCCCAGGTCTCCACATGCTGGACCAATGCATTCCTCAGATGATTGCAAGCACCCACAACTATACTGGTTCTCAAGCAGTTTGAGTGACTACTCACTGATAAGGTTGACCTACCACCTCTATAAAAGTGAATACTGGGGACAGCAAACTTTCACTGTAATAAAAATCTATGCTTTCTACTGAGCAGACTGCTAAAACCCTGGCATCCCTCTATATGGAATAATAAGGAGAGGGGAAACTCAGTCTTTACTTCTTTTCCCCATAAAACACCTCTTTCCCAACAAAGCCTATTCCTTAATCCATGCCACACTATTATGAAATTTGTCCTACACTCCAATGCATAACAATCCAGATGGGTTTACCTGGCATATCAGAAGGTCACTAAACTTTTCTTTGAGCAGTGTATGGAAGAGTAAATAGTGATGCCAAGTGCTGGACAGCATGCTATATGTTTATATGTCATTTACTGGTTACAACTACTCTTTCGAGGTATTGCTTACATCTTAAAGGTGATGAGACTGACAGTAAAATAAGCTTGAAATGATGGAGGTAAGCTCTAAACTTCTTATGTCACTCTAAAAAAATGACAGTTAGTAATTACACAAAGGTGAAATAAAGTTGGCAGAAAAATTAGAAAGGTAATAAGAGGTCTGTGACAAGATTCAG
This sequence comes from Ailuropoda melanoleuca, assembly GCF_002007445.2. Classification (NCBI taxonomy): domain Eukaryota; kingdom Metazoa; phylum Chordata; class Mammalia; order Carnivora; family Ursidae; genus Ailuropoda; species Ailuropoda melanoleuca. Next base: position 5,873,039 of record NC_048225.1, on the reverse strand, counting down.
GGAAGACTATGGGACCAAAGAGACAGCATGTAAGCACAAAGCAGGAGGAAAGGACAGCCATGAAGAGGTTAACACAGTCAGGGTAATGAAAAGAGACAATCTGAAAACAAAATCACAAGAAAGGAACAAGGGAGAGGAAGAGCACTATGAAAACAAATTCCTCTCACAATTAGTGATGTGTTGCAAAAAACTTTGCACCATACTGCCAAATCAATTTTCCCCTAATAGACACCTAACCAAACCATTAACTCTAAACGGGAAAAACGAAGTGATTAAACTGAAACAGAAAACCCTGAGAATTTCTTACCCAGCCACTGACAGGATGCATAATAACTGCCATCTATCTCCCTAATATTTTCTCCATTACACCTAAAGAATACCTGAGATATGAGACTAGGAGTGTTAAGTACAAAAGAAAAGAATATATTGGAACATGAAATGAATCTCTGGGACTCAGTGTGGTCATTTCCAAGTTAGTATGCTTCCACTGGCCAACACTATTTACAACATATTCTGCACTATTTCTTCCCCAAATACTTCAACTATTTAAACCATGTAATTATTTGAAGGATTTGGCCAAGTTGTTATTAAACGAAAGCATTAAATAACATGACGACCCTTATAAAAAATTTACATCAAACTAATTGTGAATACATTCAACTTCAATCATATCAAGTAAACAGGTTGAACTGATGGGAATTGTCTCTATTAAAATGCAATTAATTTTCCACCAGTACACTGAGGTTTCCAGAGTTACAGTATCATGAAACTCACCGATAATTGGCCTCATTAATTCTGAATTCGAAATTCTGGATGTCAAAATTTCCTTTAAAAGGCCACAAACTATCACAAAATGATCTGATCAAAACAGTACTATGATCAGCCATTTATTTGAGCATCTACAGGAAGCCTCACTTGACTAAAGGCATGGTATCTGGTTTATTTTCAACTTGGTTTGGAATGAGCTACCCATTTTAGAAATAATGAGTAAACTCTCTCTCGCTGCTCCGTTAGAAAAGAGCTGTACATTGATAATCACATTAAAATGGCTCTACCTTACTCAGAGAAGCATGCATGTACATTGGGGGTGGGGAGGCGGAGAGAGGGAAGAAATATGGACGTGCGTGTCTTATCAGTCTGTTTCCAGAGAGCTGCTTTCCCTGAACTTCGTGCTGGCATCACCTCTCCAGTTTCCTTTAAGGATGGGTATTAAACATTTCCACATAAAATTCATTTTATGTCTTGTAGGACAGTTGTTGAAATGCAAGGAAAAGCTGTGCTTCTCTGGAGTAGAAGAATGTTTGCTCCTTATGGAAAAAGTGTTCTTTTCATTTTGGCAGTTCAGACCTCAGAGCCAAATTCCTGATCCATATTTAAGAAACATGCAAAACCCTGCATGACCTGCATATTAAATTTCCCACCACTCATTCCTATACTATCTATATTTTGCATGCCTGATATTTTCTATTTTGTTACATCCAGAAGTATTTTTTAAGCTATTTCTAATTCCCTGTGGGATTAGGAAGGATAAAATAAAGGAGGCTCAGTCATTTATTCAACAAATACTGGGTATCTGCTTTACTCCAAGTCCTACCCTAGGCACTTAGGATATACAGAGGTTGTATTCCAGTAGAGAAACACACACACACACACACACACACACACACACACACAGAGAACATGTCAAGGAGCTTTAAACACTAGGAACGAAGGCAGAGTAAGGGGCCAAGAAGCAACGGGGTAGAACAGAGAACTTTTAGTTAGAGGGGTCACTAAAGGAGAGATCTAGATGATGTGAAAGAAGTCATCGATGATCTAGGTAAGAATTGACTGGGTAGAGCCACTTGGTTTTGGCTCAGGCCGTGGTCTCAGGGTTGCGAGATCAAACCCTGTGTCAGGCTCCACACTCAGCTAGGAGTCTGCCTAAGACTCTCTCTCCCTCTGCCGTTCCACCCCACTCTCTCCCTCAAATAAATAAATCAATCTTAAAAAAAATAATAAAGAATTCCAGGTAGAGGAAAGAGTAAACACCAAAAGTCTCCAAGTGTAAATGAGATTGTTTTCAAGAAAGAAAAAAATTCAGAGCACCTAGACAAGAGTGAGGAAGTTGGAGAGTGGTAGGAGAAGAAGCCAGAGACACAGGAAGATTCTGGATTACATAAGGACTTGTAGAACACACTAAGGAGTTTGATTTTACTCTGAATATGAGAAGGAATACAAGCTCTAAGCAAGAAACGTCATAATTCGGGGGCTTTTTCCCCTTGCTATGAGGATACTAGATTCTACATATACTCAAGTATTTTCAATATTAATAAAGAAGAAAATACATATAGTTTTGGCTGTTTGTTTCTGAAAACATATCATTAATTTTACAACAATTTAAGAACCACTTGGGAAATCTGTTCTAAACAGAGCAAGTATTTGTTCATGGCATTCTTTTATGATGGTCTTTTATTACAATTTCAGAAATCTTCATTTTATACCTTTTCACACATGCCTCAATTAATTTGGTCAACAGTTACTTAAAAACATATACAAGTAAATAAAGGGTGGTAATACCGAAAAAATAACAAAAATACAACACAACGTTGTCTTTTACAACATAAATGTACTTAGAAATCAGTGCAAATAACAAACTGACATCTCTATTTCATCAAAAATCTACAAAGTACTGATATTCCCCTTCAAGTGCTATAAAAATGAGGACTTAGTAAATTTACTTTTGAAAGACAAAAATCTATTATCAACAAAGGTAGCTAATTAATTGGCTACTTATAGTATCAAACACAGCAAGATCTGATGGTCTCTGTGGCAAAAATTAAGCCTACTTCAAAGGCAGAGTATTAGTGTATTAATGATTTGTTTAACAAACCCAGAAAGATAGCTGGATTTTTTTAATGTCTTATTTATTGATTTCGTTGTCCATGCCACAAATAATATCTAGTGTGTTAGAAAAAAATCTCTTGCAACAGGGAAATTAATGAGCAGGTTGGTTGCAGGCCATTCATGCAAAATGAGAGACAATTTTCCTATGAGAAAAACAGGAACACAGTAACATGCTTACATATAACTAGGACCAGTATGAAAAATTTTAGGACAAGTGAATATTAACAAAAAAAAAAAAGAAGATCTTCAACAAACAGGCAGTTCGAATGTATACAAAAAGAGTTTAGCAAACATGCAGCAAAAATGGTCAGTTGTATTACGCAGCTCTCTCTTCATATTTATAGTTAACTTCTCTTCCCTAAACTTCCTTTCCTATAACTGTCCTTTGCCCTATTTGTCCTAAAATTCAGTAGGATCACTTGTCATTTCCATGGCATTAAGGCAATGGGAAACTGGTGGGAAATTAATGAGAAAATCTAAGTGGGTACTAAAAGCCATATTAAGTCTTCTGATGATTCTTTCCTACTCACTGAAAAACACACCCATGTCTGCTTGTTTTTTAACAATTATCCCTAAGGTAATATCAACAATAAGTCCAACATATTTTTTCCTTTAAAAAAAGATAGTACACAAATAGTTACATTACAAAGTAACATTTAAATTTCATTATGTGGTGTATGTTAGATGATGGTAGAAGGTGGTAACTTTTTTAGTTTGTCTCCTTTTTAAAAATAAATCCAGGGGAGTCTGGGTGACTTGGTCTGTTAAGCCTCCAACTCTTGATTTCAGCTCAGGTCACAATCTCAGGGTCATTGAGATCGAGCCCCACATCTGGCTCCACGCTCAGGGTGACATCGCCTGAGATTCTCTCTCTCCCTCTGTCCCTCCCCTCCTACTCTCTCTCATTCTCTCTCTCTCAAAATAAATAGATAAAATCTTTTTTAAAAAATCCTGAGGAATGGGAGTAATTTCAGAGAAAATTCAAAAAGGAGGTAACATGAGGGTTCCTTTTCTACAACATCCTTCCTCACCCTTGCCTCACCCATTCAAAGTTCAGGGTCCACCTAAGCCATGAAGCCTTCTCCTACTCAATCCAACATGCTGATCTTTTATCAATTCCTACTGTACAATTTGGCACTGAACTTTATAAGGTCTTGTGTCATTTCCTGATTTTTACACATACTACCTATTTCCACAATATAATTGTGCAAGTTGTGACGGGTTGGAAGTGTATATTGCCAAAGCCACCACCATCCCAACACAGACACACGCTGCACTGGGCACACGCTGAGGACAAAAATGATAGTCAATATACATCTATCCAGTATATCAAGTGGCCCAACTACTGATCGATGTCAACAAAATCTAGTGACCTCTGGCAGGAGGTGAACAAAAATATCTTGCGGAAGGTATTTTGTTCACCTTTTTTTGTAGGAGTTAAAACAGACAAAAATGCCTCCCTTGGAGAGTTTACATTCCAATGGAGATAGACAGGAATAATGACTGGAAGGTTTAAGTACTATGGGGACAATACATATCACAGGGTAAAGGAGGAATGACAAGTGTATGGTACACATTTTGGGGGGAGATAGGGATCAGGGGTTGGTGGTTTGTTAAAATTACCAGTGTCTAGCCATGCATTTATTTGTGTGTGTGTCCATCACCACGGGAAAAATTCAAAATAAAACAAAGTACAGATTCCATGTAAAAATAATAGTTTACACTTAAGAAGCTTTAAAAGGAGCCTGAATTTAGTCGAGTATCCTGATTTCAGAGATACAGCCCACATCAGTCAATTCTAAACAAAAAGTTAGCACAACACCCAACATAATCTCTACTTCTCAATCAACCTCTCCCCACTCCACCCTCTCACCTCCCTCTCCCTCTCCCCCACACACCAACCCTCCAAAACAAATTTATAAATCATCTATAAATACAGTTCAGTACACTCCTACTCTTTCCCACAGAGGTTGTCATCACTGCTGTAATGAATCATGCTTAAAACAATATCAAGTAATCCAAATTTTTTTAAAAACCTATGCATTCAAAAGAAAAGACTGAAAAGTAATCATCTCTACTCTCCCTCCTGGGGCCCTGAGTTCTACCTAGTAAAATGTGCAAGTTCTACTGCATTACAAATAGAACAGATTTTTATCAATTAAGAAGGGAAACAAATATCCAACCGTAATTAATCATCCCCTCCCCTGTGCCCATATCACTTTGTTCATAACCTATTTTCATACTTATTATATTGTCCTATATTTTGTGGTAAAAATGTCCATCTATTCAGACAGCATTTGACCTTACTCATCTCTTCTTCCAGACTAAGTCCTCAATACATGGAGAACACTAAACAAACATTATGGATCACCTGTGGGAAAATGTATTCTAAGCTGCAAAAAACTTGTCAAACAGTAACCATTCATAAAAGAATGACTACCAATAGTGCTGATGTTAGTTTTGTTTTTTTTTAAACACCTCTATTACTACTTCTTAAAAGTTATATTACTTGTGTATTAAACCAATCAATTTTGGGGGCACCCGGCTGGCTCAGTTGGAAGAGCATGTGACTTTTGATCTCCGGCTTGTGAGTTCGAGCCCCACATTGGTATAGAGATTACTTAAATAAATAAACTTAAAAATTTTTTGAGATGACTGCTATGCTAAAGAAGTGAAGCGATGTGGCTGTATAACCTTAAATATCAGTTACCAAAAGGGTAGAATAAATGCAAAGGAATTCGTTAACTTATTTTGGGGGTGCCTATTACGTATGCCAAGCACCATGCCAGACACTGCTACATAAGAAAACAACTAGTACGCAGTGGCTAATACGTGGAGGATACGTACATTAGAATGTGAGCTCCATGAGCGTGGGGACCGAGCCACATGTGTATCTCCAGTCCTTCCACACTGCCTGGAACATGCAGTTAACTATTCATTGACTGAATCAAGCAAATGGAGACACAGCTCCTCCAGACCCCATTCTTCACTCCTACCCCAATCTTTACTGGTGTCCACTCCTATCCTTTATTACCTTCCTTCCAGTGAAATCTGGAAGTGTTCTGCTTATTCTCATGGATTACTCTATCTTCACTTCCAGGGTCTGTATGCTCAAAAAGTCAACAGATCCAAAACCAGGGGGTATAGGAAGCTCTTCAGATACTCTTTATTAACTTCTTGTCATCAAAGTCAAACTACTTTTAAAAGTCTATCCCAAACATCTCTACATCTTCACCTTCTACTCACCTCTCAATCACTGCAATATGACATTCTGCCTCCCACTACTCTAAGATCAGCGATATTGCTCAGTAAATGTTTCCTTTAAGAAAGGAAATTTGAAATGGGCTTTACTGGTTATTTAACAGTTCACCATTTTAACTGTCTACCACAGTATCACTCAAAGTTGCCCCAAACAGTATTGTAACATCAATGCCAGAAAAAACAAGCATTATCTAAGGGGGAGGGGGAGTGTTATTTTCTATTATAGCTAGACTGAAGTCAAACCTTTGCCTTCCTTTTCAATTTGGCCATAAGGAATACTAGACACAAACTTTTCACTCAATTGTAAAAACTACACACATGCCCTAATTGTAACCATATAGGCATTCTCCGTGTGTGTGTGTGTGTGCGCGCGCGCGCACATGCACACATGCTCGCCCTTGACTTTTGTGTTCAGTGAGACAAATATACTCTATGTACCAGACTTTCACTTACTACGCTTTCTTCTCCTCACCTTTCTCTGCTTCCCTCTCTTTCTCTCACTCTCCCTCTTTTTTTTCCTCCAAAGTGAGCCACATCAAATCTTTTGTTGATGAGACAGAAGCATGACAGGACAGATGGATGGATGGAGGGATGGAGGGAAGGATGGAGGGACAGACAGGAGGATCTCTTTCAAAATGTAGCCTGGTACTTTTCCAACTGGTACACTATCATTGGGATACTAACTGAAGATGGGAGCAACCTTAATAAGGATTACAAAGCACTGATTTTCTGGTTTGCACAACAGGATTTATAGATTCCAATGACAAAAATTTCACTCCTATCTTCACAAAGCTGCTAGAGTATCTGTTTGCTTTTAGTAGGCACAAGAGTGCTATATTACAAACTAAGCTGTTGCTATACTTTAACAAAAGACTAACCTTAGAGGTATTAATATACATGAAAAGGACAACACTGAGCGCAATCAAGGCAAAATCCCAAAGTACCTACCAGACTCTGATATGGCGGGCAGAACAATTCACATACTATCTGAGAGAAGTGCGTAAGCCATCTAGATAGTTATGCAGTGCAAACCAATCTTATTACGGAAAAATAAAAATAAAGCTAATTCCTTTGTTTAGACTAAAGATTAAGGTAAAGTTTGTACTTCATACATATTGCTTGTATAATAAAAGTGTTTTCAATTCTATGTATTAAATTCATAAAAGCAAGGAAAGTCTGTCAATACATAGTAAATACTACTCTAAAGTGATAAAGGGAAATTCTTCCATTGGGCCAAAAAAAATCACATGGGTCCTTTGTTAGATTAAGTGGGTACCATAAAAAAAAAATGTATTTGGTTTTTATGTGGGGAAGGATTACATTTTTACAAAACTGACCACTAAATGCAAATACACAACAGGATAACCTTAGAAAAACTGCTCAACAGGTGCAGAAGGGTGAGGATCAACAGTTAAGAAAAAAAATCTGAGGGGCGCCTGGGTGGCACAGCAGTTAAACGTCTGCCTTCGGCTCAGGGCATGATCCCGGCATTATGGGATTGAGCCCCACATCAGCCTCCTCCGCTATGAGCCTGCTTCTTCCTCTCCCACTCCCCCTGCTTGTGTTCCCTCTCTCGCTGGCTGTCTCTATCTCTGTCGAATAAATAAATAAAATCTTTAAAAAAAAAAAAAGAAAAAATCTGAAACACTTCATAGATGATGAAAAATCCCATTATAAGAATTCATTACAAATTAGAAGTGGTAAAGCCAGAGCCAGACCAGTAGCAATCAATCACCACTTGGAACTGCTATTCTATAAGCAAAAAGCTTCCAACTGTCCCTTCAGCAGGGAAACTAGTCATTGCCCCAACTACTGAAGTTGGTACATGTGTCCCTTTCCTACCTGGCTTCTGCAAAGAACCTAACAGTAACACATCCTACCTCAATGGTGGTTTCTTTACAACCCAAGCCTAATGCTTAGCCTAGATTTAGATCAGGTAACAGAAATCCATGTTCTTAAGAAAGTTCAAATACAATCTAAAACCAAGCTACTTAAATCTTTCCTGCCTAAAAAATCTAAGAGGATTCTTAAATTATGAGTCTACTGGATTATAATATTAAAATGAAGCACACGTTCTTCACAGCAAAACTACTGTCCCCTAGAGTCCAATAAGTTCCTAGAGTTTTCTTCCCGACCATATAGTATGTCCAATGAGATAATTAGACGATATAAAGATGCCCTTAATGCAAAATGAAACAGAAATTGTGTTTTCCTTTACAGCAAAGACCAAATATCGATAATACAATAAAACTCAGATCCAATGTCCTCCCTCTCAAAGAAGCCTTTATTGGCCACCATCTCTAAAGCAGCCTCTCCATAAAAGGTTTCTCCTAATTACAGCCCCCTGCGTACTACAGCTCCCAGTTTATTTCCTTTACAGCACTATCCTGTACTTCATCTTATTTACTTATTTACTATCTATGTATCTACCTCTAACATGAGGCAGCCTTGACCACTACCACCCAGTTTACTGTTGATTTTCTGGCACTAGAGCAAAGGGTCTGACACATAGTAAGTGCTCAATGTAGTTGAACAACTGAACAAACGGAGAGACTACCCAGAGGGACCACACATCCCCCATACACACCATGCTGTTTCCCAAGACTCTACGACAGTATCAAATGGATTTCCAGGAGAAAAGATATATTTACTAAAGTCCCTTCCATCCTTTTTGCTGTTGTTCTTAATGGAAACTTTTTTTATGTATAAACAGAAATCTTTTTAAAAGACTATGGTTTATTCCACAAATTTAACTTTCAAAAAAAAAAAAATCTCCAAGTATCAAGTCTTTCTTCTTTCACTATTAAATTGGCCATATCTATTTCCCAAGAATAAAAATATACTAGAAATGTTACTTTAATCCAGAAATCTTTGAAATTAAATCATATTGACATAAACAGAGAAGCAGAGGCAAGACACTGAGAAATCTGATATCTTTGATTTTAATCTATATCCAAAATTAAAGGTCACTGCTCTAACTCAGTAAAGTCATGATATCAACTCAGCAATGTAAAACAAGACCTAGTATTAAGTAGGAGTAAAAATAAAAAAGATGAAAATACTCGAAATAAGTTCATTACCTATTTAAATAACTGAATAAACTGAAGAAAAAGAAACCTAGGGGCGCCTGGGTGGCACAGCGGTTAAGCGTCTGCCTTCGGCTCAGGGCGTGATCCCGGCGTTCCGGGATCGAGCCACGTCAGGCTCCTCTGCTGGGAGCCTGCTTCTTCCTCTCCCACTCCCCCTGCTTGTGTTCCCTCTCTCACTGACTGTTTCTATCTCTGTCAAATAAATCAATAAAATCTTTAAAAAAAAAAAAAAAAGAAACCTTAATGTTACTGTGATATCTGAAAATATAGCACATTGCTAAGAATATGTAAATCTCCCCAAAATTATCTTCTATACATGCCTAAATTACTCTTGTAATGAGACTCTTATTCAAACTAACAAGAAACCTATCTTTGATGCCTGTATTGCCAGCTACTTTAAACGAAAGCAACTAATTATATTAATAGTTTGGTGACAATTCTGAAATCATAATGTATATAATGTGGGGAGAAAAGCTCTGGCCTCCACTGAGACCTCCACACCATATGTGGGTGTGTCTGGAATGTAAGAACACAGACTCATGAGAAAGACCTCATCCTTAGCTTACACGGTCCTGTCGACAGAGAGACCATGCTTCCACCAAATGCCAAGCACAGTAACAGCCCAGCTTCAAATCTGGCTAATCCAGTTCTGCAATGAACACAGTATTCAAGCAATAAAATGTACCATTTTTAATCACTTGAAGTTTACTTTCCACCCATTTATTTACATTTTGTTTGTGGCAAAAAGATCCTAAGATGACCCCCAATGATTCCACCTTCTGGTGCCCTTGCCTTTGTGCAATCCCCTCTTCTTCAGTGGAAGCGGGACTTCCTTCCAATGACACAATATGGGAAAGGTAATGGGATATCACTCCCATGGTTGTGCGATATTGTATGAGACTCCATCTTACCAGCAGACTGGAGCTACAGACTCCCTGTGCAGGCTTAATGATGCAAGCAGCCATGCTGGAGAAGCCCATATGGCAAAGAACTGTGTGTGACCTCTAGGAACCAGGGGCAGTCCCCAGCCAACAGCCAGCAAGAAGCTGGGGCCCTAAGTCACACAGCTGCCAAAGAAATTCTGCTAACAACTTTAATGAGCTCAGAAAGTGATTCTTCATTTAAGTTCCCAGATGAGAATGTAAACTGTCCAATACCTTGATTGCAGCCTTGTGAGACACCGAACAGAAGATCCAGCTTAGCTGTGCCCAGACTCCTGAGCCACAGAAATTACAACATAATAAATGTGTGTTGTTTTAAGCTGCTGAATTTGTGGAAAATCGTTATATAGCAATAGAAAACTGCTCTCTAGTTTGACGTTACTTCTTCAATGTACAGAATATACAACGCCCCCAATAAATACTTATTGAGAATTAACTGTGAGAGTCTGACCATTCCGGTCCACTTACACTTCACTTGTATGATAAAACAGGTGTGCGTGCGCGCACACACACACACACACACACACACACACACACACATATATTTGAGGAGCTGGAAACTGCTTTGGAATCAGACCCATGAGCAATGCCTTACTCTAAAAAGAGACAAGAGGCTATAGAACCCGAAAGTGAGAAAATATCAAAGGAATGCAATTATCTCATATGATCCTCACAGGTTAGCAAGAGGAGGACACAATTCAGAGGCAACCACCAAAGATATTTATTTCTAACACAAGACCATTTGCTTTATTTCTCAATTGCTCTTACCTAGAGATTACTTTATAAATAAAAGATTAAAAATCAAAAACCTTCTGCTGAAATGAATATCTGAAGTTTACTTGCTAAAAATATAAAAGAATGAGAATATAAAAATATATATTACGTGTATTTTACATGACCTCAAAAGGTAACTTTGATTTATGTAATAGATGCCTCAGAGATACAATGAAGAAGACAGCAATGTTGAACAAAAACAAAGATCCTCGAAGGTTCTGAAATACTACTCCTAGGTAATATTATTCATCTGAGTGGAAACAACCCCAAGTAACAAAGGTAGTAAAAAACTTATAATACTGAAACAGATTTGATATACTGAAAGAATGCTGCTAGCAAAGAATCATTTGTTGGAAAAGAAAGTAGGTAGAGGAAACGGAAGGCAGCTAAAAAAGGGGTGGGGGCAGTGAGTGCTGGAGACGGCAGGTGTCTGTAATAGCAGACTATCAGTTCTACAGAAGAAAGTCAAATCTGTTTGCCTATGTTTTTTCCTTTTTCCTATGTTGGATTTCTAAAAATGATAGGTGCAGACATTAATTTTATAGGCTGCCTCTGCTGGTATTACTTAGGAGCTATATCTATATCCAAGTCTGAGTGATTGATATAATTAAATTTCAAGTCCGGAAAGATAAATTCACGAGACGACTATTCTAAGTTAGCACTCGTGGCATTTCAAACCTTCACTGTGCTAACACAGGGTGGGGGTTTGCTAACACACACATATAAAAATAAAAGTACATACGTGGCCCTTACCATGCAATGTAAGCAACTAACTCTAGGAATCCTCTAATTATCTCTTAAAAGAATTTCATAAAGCTTCAGAAAACAAAAAGAAAGCAATACACTCTAAGCATGACAGACCAGACTTGAGAGAATGACCTATCCCTGACAGGAATATGTGCTGCTGTCTCCTAAGAAATCAGATGGTCTTTTTTTTCTTTGTTCTGATAAACAAAAGAGGACTAATAAAAATGTAAAAGATTGCTTTAAAGAAAGGGGAAAAAACTGGTATCCTTCAAGTTACAGTATTATTGAATTTTGTGCATTTTAAATTACATTAATATACTATTACTTGGATGTTGCAGATTTACCCACACACGTTTCTGAGTTTTCTAACCAGAGCAGAGATGGGTTCCACTTGATCAGCTATAATAGGCCTCATGGTACTCAATACACACTGTTCCTGTTTTCTCTTTCTTCTTTCCTTTTTTTTTTCTTTCTTTTGGACTACAAATAAACCCTAAAACAGTGCCAGGTTGAGAATTTCTCCATTTTTCTTTTTCAGGCCTCCTATAGCTCCCTTTTCATAGCCACCTCCAAACCTTGTTGTGAATGATGACAAAAGAATGTTGACACATATAGTAGTGAATGGAAAAAGCTCAGGAGTAAAAAGGACCTAAATCTAAACTCTAAATTTGATATTTATCAGTTGTGCTCTAATTTAGCAGTATCTAGCACATAAAAAACACTCACATTTTTCAAGAGGAAGAGTGTTTCGGGTCGGGTGCATTCTAAAGGGGTGTGAAGAGCCTGGAGAATGTACTCATGCAAGAGAAAACGGGAGCTGATGTAGTAATAACACAGGAATCAAACACAGAAACTAATGCCACGTCACATCTGTACCACGCAGGCTTAGGAACACTTCCACTCACACTTCTACTCCATTTCACAACAGGGCACACGGGATCCTGAGGCTGTAAGAGGCGGAGGGGCTTGCCTGTGTGACGAAACAGAACACAGTATATTCAGGATCCACAGGTCTCCTCACCTCCAGTCCAGCAGATGCTGTTTTCTACACACACCAAGCTCCTGCCAATCTTAGAAGGGTTTAACATTTCACGAGTTCAGACACTTTGAAAACATGTTCCTAAACACACTCAAAAAAAGCACACTTATCTCAAGCTTTACGAAGCGGAGAAAGACAAGCCAAAAGAACCAAAACCCAGTGCTGATTCTATAGCAGTTACAAAATATTGTGTGTCCTTTCCATTCGTAGGTTAGGCTGGTAAGGAGAGGGGGAGATTTTTTTTTTATTCTAATATTGTCAGAAAACTCTGATTTGGTTAAGTATTTTCTTAACAAAATTAAAACAATCACACTCTGACATTCAAAGTACTCCTTCTGACATCCCACCGTACATAACCTAATAACATTAGGTGTTCCCCCAAGACAAGACGCACTATCACCATCTTTCAGAGTCTGGAGAAGAGAGAACTGACCTCCTAGCATAGTCTGCAGCTTTGCCAACTCAAAGGATTAATTCTTTATGATCACAGCACATAGTATTTGACAAAAAGACATTAACTAACAACCAATATCCATTTCCACCTCTGCATACTAAACAGGCAAGGATGCAAAAAGAATGGGGAGAATATTTATCACCTGGATGACAAATCAATTTATAGAGCAAACACTCAAAGGTTAAGTATAATAATATATAGTGAAAATTAATATCAACTAAGAAAACAGGGATAACATACAAACTATAAATATTACAAAAGCAACATTATTCAAATAAATGGTTTAACCCTGCTTTTGCCCAATAAAGTCAGGCAAAAGCATAATCTCATGCAATTCTTCACATAACTGTCAATTAATCAACAAGAATTTTATTTCTTATAAATCTGAAACTAGAGCTTCCAAAAATTCATACCAACTCATTAGAAGCACTTAGTTCCATCTAGGCAGGCAAAGCAGCCACAAGGAGCAAGAACATGCTGAAGTGAATACACAGACAACTGCAGAACAGGGCAATAAATAGTAAGGTACTCACTTAAGAAAGAAAGCAAAGTCAAAAGCAAGACAGAAAAGGGACTAGATGATGCGGACTACGGTCATGCCGGGAAAAGTAAAGCTGAACTATGTTTAGGAAGTCACTATGAGCCCGAGGAGCTGTCCCTGCCTACATTCTACTCATATTTATTGAGCATCAACCCTGTATCAGGCATGGTGCCAAGTCCTGGGGTAGGAGAACAAGACAGACAGAGACTCTGTCCTCCAGACACCCAGCCTAAACAGAAAAGCTGAATATACAAACAAATAATTACAAGGCAGCTAATGTTCCAGGAGTGGAATCTGTGCGAAGGCAACAGAAGGGATCAAACAAACTGAGACTAGACCTTTTTTAGAGAGGGGTCTCCAAAAAAAAAAAAAAAAATTTTAATTCCTAATGCTAAAGCATACCCGGAAGGTAATGAGTTACCTTCACTCTTATACATCTAGGATGATAATATTCATATACCATCCCTGGAAAAATTCAGAAATAGTCACTCAAACTCATTGTCTGGCAGACAGAGGCTTCAATCAAAGAGTGAGATTTCACCAGATACACAGAAACAAGCATAGGGGTGCCTGGGTGGCTCAGTTGTTAAGCGTCTGCCTTTGGCTCAGCGTGTGATCCTGGGGACCTGGGATCGAGCCCCACATCAGGCTCCCCACTCAGCAGGAGGCCTGCTTCTTCCTCTCCCACTCCCCCTGCTTGTGTTCCCTCTCTCGCTGGCTGTTTCTCTCTCTCTCTCAAATAAATAAAATCTTAAAAAAAAAAAACAAAAAAAAAACAAGAAACACGCATAGGGCATCCCAGGCAGGGAGAATCTGACTTGCAAGGAGAGGGTAAGCCACGTTTGGAGAATTCTTAGTCATCTGGGTGGAGGTGGAGGCAGGGATGAAGGTGAGCGGGCACAGAACTAGACTCTGGCAAGAGATGGGGCAGGATTTAGTTCTGCATCATGCTGCAAAGCATTTAGCATGCATGCTAACATATAATCCATATATTAATATAATTCCATGTATATTGATATATGGAATTAATATACAGAAAAAGGTAGGGGCATACTATGGAGGTGTAAAGTGATCAGATTTGTCCCAAAGCACTTGGTCCTGGTTCACAAAGGCCAAGAACCAACACTTTCTAGGTCGCTATCATACTTACCACGCAGCAAGTAGGAAAAAAAAGTTCTATCCAAATTGTAACATGAACTTCTTTACATTGAAAAATGTTTTACTATATAACAAGTAAATTTTGTCATCCTCACTCCTATCAATGATTTAAAGAACTCCAAAAAATAACATTTTTCAGATCATGTGAATTATCATGAGTCTAAAAAGATACAGACATTACTTTTAACAGCTCTTCAATTTTACATACACACACACACACCCCCCACAAAAACTGCAAAGAAAAAGCAAATCCTAAGATAACAGATACAGTTATTGGATCAGCATGCTTATTAATTAGAAAAAAACTGGGTCTCAGATGGGAATTCACTTAAATAAAAAACAGTATGAAAACCCTAGCACTACTGATACTTAGAGGCAACCCAGTAAATGGGAAACAAGTATAGAGGAGATGAAATTTTTCCTCTACCCTCTTAGGGTCTCTGGCCAGGCCTAACAATTAAACTGACCTAAGTTACATTAAAAGAAGAAAAGCATACAAATTTTTTTCGTAATTTTTTATGTACTTGGAAGCCTTCACAAGAAAAATGAAGACCCAAAGAAGCTGTTAGGGCCAAGAGCTTACACATTAGGCTGGACGAAGAGTAGTAAATTATGAAAATGTGACAAGACGAAGGGGTTGGACTGGGGCAGATAACTGTGGAAAAGTGGCTAGGAAGGTAGGGTTAGTTTAATAAGGTTTTTTTTTAATATTATATTTATTTATTTGAGAGAGTTCGCACGCACGTGCATACACGGGTCAGGGGGTAGGGACAGAGGGAAAGGGAGAAGCAGGTTCCCCACTGAGCAAGAAGTCCGATGATGCCAATGCAGGGCTCCATCCCAGGACCCTGGGATCATGACCTGAGCCCAAGGTAGACGCTTAACCGACTGAGCCACCCAGGCGCCCCAGTTAGTTTAATAAGGTTTGTTTGAACAGATTTTTCTCTGCCAACTATTCCCCATCTCTGGTGGTAAGAATGTCTTCCTTTCTCCTGGTATCAGGAGGGCACCTCTCACATGAGTTTCCCCTCTTGCCTTCAGGAAGAGAAAGGAAGGTCAGGGTGGCCTTCTTGCCTGTGCTGTTATTTATCTGCCTTTAACTCAGAATAACCCTCATATCCGTACAGCATTTTCTGTGGTGGCAGAAGCAAAGCTAAGCAAAATTGAAATTTCAAACACCCCAGAATCTGTTTTCTCCCCACTCTACCGATGAACTTATAGTAATTCTTCTAACGTGTTTAACATTCCAACATCCCAATCCTCTTCCCATAAAAAACCTGCTCTTAAAAAGAGATAAGCTATTCAGCCTAAAAAGGGAAGGAAATTCACACACATGCTACAACATGGATGAATCTTGAAGACATTACGCTAAGTGAAATAAGCCAGTCTCAAAAAGACAAATACTGTATGATTACACTTCCATGAGGTATCTGGAGTAGTCAAATTCATAGAGACAAAGTACAACACTGGTTGTCTAGGGCTGGAGGGAGAAGAGAGTGGGGTTTCAGTTTTGCAAGGTGAAAAAGTCCTGAAGATTGGCTGCAAAATGATGTGAGTATTTTTAACAGTACCAAACCATACACGTAAGAACAGTTAAGATGGGAAATTTTATGTTATGTGAATTTTAAAATGTTGCTAAAAAAATAAATTTAAAAAAAACCAGATGCCTAATAAACCTCTTGAGACTGAAATGGAGAGTAACTGAGGATGAATCCATGCCCCAGGAAGGAGAAACCAAAAGAGCCTTTACTGGAAACTAAGAGTTTAGTCTTATGTTCTGTAAGCAAAACTGGGGGCCAAAACAGTGATTTAATTAAAATGCTAAGATTAATAAGACATCAGTATATTAAAATACATTAGAACGGAGCAAGAGATAGAAGTAGGCAGTCAAAACAGCTTAGAAAGATTGAAAGAAGAGAATTTAAAGGATCAGTTCAAAGATGGTTGTTATGATTTCTAAGCATGGTAAGAGGAAGGCTGCAGCCTACACTCCCTTGGGATCCTTATTTGGGAGTGACCGAGCAAGCAGATATAGGGGCAGTCAACTGTACAAGCTGTAGAATGAGGCCCTTTCTACTGCTCTTCAGCCACCAGGCCATTTATCAGAAATCAAAGAACTGCTTTATTTATTTATACTTCTCCTTATCTTAAAAGATCTGAAAAGGTCAGCAAATAACCCGCTGTACAGTTATTTGCTGTTGGCCAAACACAATGGGAATATTTATACTTCCCAGAATTTGAGCTGCTATGATAATGACACAGCTCTCCTTACAAATTACATAAGAGGTACACTTCTAAAAGATTTTATCAATAAAATTGTGATAACTCCAGTCATACGTTAAATGTACTAGGTAAGCCCTTATTTACTAGATAGAGCTCTATCTCCTAGAGTGGATCTTTTGTAATAGAATTCATTTATCTATTTGTTATATCCTCCTGTAGAATTCTTCCCGTTTACCTCCACTACTGCATGGGAGAAAGGCTTAAAGGTAGGTTAAAAGAAAGTCCTAAGTCAGATAAAGGTACTAAAAGGGCCCTTCCTCCTTTCATATACCAAAGAAAAGTAAAACTAGAATCATCTAAAGCATATTAACAAGAATGTGAATCATAATACAATTTTATTATTTGTATATCATAGAGACAACTTTTTTATTAAAAAGGCTAAATTTGCCATCCCAGATGAGCATTCTCTCCATACATTTTTAACTTACTACTAAATTCTACATGAGACAATGAACAGAAGAATAAATCAACTTATGCCAACTTCCAAGATAGGATTATCCACTACTGCTGAGTCCAGTTTGACTCAAGACTGTGGAAAAGACAAAAATGAATAACAGTTATTGTCCCAAAAAAGCATACTGTCCACTGGAAAGTGAAGAGGTAAAGCACAAATACACACTCAACAAGAACACAAGGGATATGTACCATAAAGGTCATGAGGAACAAGGATAGTTCTGTCATCAGAAAACAAGAAACAGAAAAACAATGTTTTTATTGAAAATCAACTGGCTCTTTGCAAGTTCAGTAAAACTGATAAGCCCTTTTTCCTGAAAACCAGGAAAAGAAAGTAAACACAATTCACAGTACCAGAAATGAGAGGGAGAACATCACTATGGATCATACAGACATTAAAAGGCTAGTAAGAGACTATTACTAGCAACTTCATGTCAACAAATTCAGTTGACTTAAATGGAAAGAGGAAATTTCTTGAAAGGTAAAAACTACTGAAGGTCGGGGCACCTGTGTGTCTCTAGTCAGTTAAATGGCTGACTCTTGATTTCGGCTCAGGTTGTGATGTTGGGATTGTGAGATTAAGCCACATCGGGCTCTGCATTCAGAGGACTGCTTGAGTTTCCCTCTCCCACTGCCGCTGCCCTTCCCCCTGCTCACTCTCTCTCTCTAAAATAAATAAAATCTTTTTAAAATAATAAAAAATAAAAACTACTGAAGATCATTTAAGAAAAAAATATATAAATGACATAGTTCTACATTTAGTACAGGAAAAGAATTTGTAGTTTAAAAACCTACCCAAAGACACATTACCAAAAAGCAAACTACAGAACAATCAGTCTCATAAACTCAGAAGTAAAAATCCTTAACAGAGTATTTGCAAATTGAAGCAAGCATAAAAAAAGAATCATGGTCAAGAGATCTATTAGGGAAATGCAAAAAAAAACAAACAAACAAACAAACAAACAAAAAAAAAAACCCCAAACCACGCACTATTAGGAAGAAATTAAAACAGAGAGACTGAAAAAGGTATGCATGGTTCGAAGGAGGGGGAGAGAGGCCTTATTAAGGTATATTTCAGGAGTCAAAAGCAAAAGAGACCCCCACGTGGCACAATGTCTGTGAGCAAGAGTGAAGAGAAAACATGCTTGCCAGGGACACTTATACCACTGAAATGTCTGGGCGACTAACACATCCAAGTAAACCTGAATCCTCTGGAAGATGGTGATGCCATTAAGTGACACAAACTTTAGGAAGGGCAATAATAAATTCTGTTTGGGCACATACTGGTGAAGGTAGAATGCATCTGAAAATCACGAAGGACAAGAGCCACAACACAGGGCACATTTTATATAACCCATGAAGGAGAGACTCAATTCTGACTAATCAAGAACTGGCTACAATCCTGAGACAAGGCAACGTAGATCATTACTCTGTAGTTACCTAAAAAGACGGATATTTATCTCCACACAAAATGCCTAAAAAAATGTACTTTAATAGTCTTGCTTCCTTTCTACCCAAAACATTCTCTTCGTAGTTGACTGGGTTAATAAAACTGTCTACCTGGAGATTTGTCCCTAAGAACAATTTATATAGCTCTTCTTAAAGTGATTAACAGTGATCACACATGAATTCAAAACATAGTGTTTTGTGGGGTTTAACTTTAAACCATCAGTATCAGGGCAAACAACATTGGTTGTATCCCTCCTTATTTCCTGCTCAAAGAACTGCCTTCTCCAGCTATCAAATGGCCAAGGGGTTGGGTTAAAATCTTCACAGTGTATCCTAACTGTTCTCAGTCCCAGCAAACTGCAGGCCAGAATCATTGGGGAACTTTTATTTTTTTTAAGACTTTATTTATTTGAGAGAGAGTGTGTGTGTATGTGTGTGAGAGAGGGAAAGAGAGAGAAACAAAGAGTAGGAGCAAGAGGGAAAGGGACTCCCCGCTGAGCAAGGAGCCTAATGTGGGGCTGGAACCCAGGATCCTGGGATCCTGACCTGAGCTGAAGGCAAATACTTAACCAACAGAGCCACCCAGGTGGTCCTTGCCTGGGAACTTTTTTTTTTTTTTTAAGATTTTATTTTTTTGACAGAGAGAGAGTGCGCGCTCAGGAGCACAAGCAGGGCGCACAAACAAAGGGAGCGGAAAAGTGAGAAGCATGCTCTCCGCTGAGTTCAGAGCCAGATGCGGGGCACCATCCCAGGACCCCGGGATCATGAGCTGAGCCTAAGGCAGACACTTAACCAACTGAGCCATACAGGTGCCCTAGCTGGGAACTTTTAAAAGACCAATGACAATGCTCAGACTCCCCCCCGCCTTCCACGCTCCCCCAAGGACCAGCAGCAATTCTCATTTAATCTGTCTGGAGTTAGAGTGCCTCTTAATCATTAGGGGACACATCTGAGGACAAAAGTCAACTTAACGGAAAAGGTGGTCAGAACAGCAAGATGGATAGAACAATGATCCTGATAATGCTGTTGAACTGATACTATGAATGTCTTTCATCAAGTTTCTCATTATGTAATTAACACATTTTTCTCTTCCCTTAAATCACCTCTGGTTTTATTTTGTTACTTGCAATGAACAGTATCCTACATGTATACCTGGCAACAAAATTTTCAGGATAAAAGTTTAGCATTGTAAACAGGAAGCAGAACTGCAGTCACTCTGCTGACAAAGGACAAGGCAATTTTACAGGAGCCAGCAAAGAATGTCATCATTTTACTTACATGAAAAGGTCTTTTCCAGCAGCTTATAAAATATCTAATTAATAATATTTGGAAAGATAGGTATGTGTCTGTTCAACTGCCTCTCCAAATGACTAGAGGTTGTTCTTTGAAACTGAATGATGCAGTCGTATATAAGACAGTACCATCTTGTACATACATCTTTCACAAGTGTTGTAAGACCTGTCTCCCAGGGGTGCCCAAGCGGCTCAGTCAGTTGAGCATCTGTCTTCAGCTCAGGTCATGATCCCAGGGTCCTGAGATCAAGCCCCACATCAGGTTTCTTGCTCAGTGGGGAGTCTGCTTCTCCCGCTCCCACTCCCCCTGCTTGTGTGCACTCACTCGCTCTCTGTCAAATAAATAAATAAAATTTTTAAAAAAAAAAAAAAAACTATCTCCCAGCTAGACCTATTAGTCTGAAATAAATAAGGACATTCTCAAAAAATAATATATAGATGGCATTTCCTTCTTTGTTCTGCTCAATTCAAACTACCTAAACACACAAAGAGCTACAACTTCAACTTGGCTCTGATTTAAGGTACAACAAGAGGAGGAAGCACCTGAATTAAAGGAATTTGCATTTTTCTTCTCCAAGAAAAGACCAAACAACAGATGACACCAGTGCTGTGAGACATCTAGGCAGTCCCAAAGGTCCTGGAATGCAAGACCAAGACAGCTTCTGCAGAGCCAAGGCCAAGGTGTGGATCTCCATCACCAGACTGAACAACCTGGTCCAGGATATGGAAACTCAGTCCCTAAAGGAAATCTGTCTCTTCTCCCTATCCATCAAGGAATCTGAGATCACTGACATTTTCCTGGGGGTATTCCTCAACAATGAGGCTTTGAAGATTATGCCCATGCAAAAGCAGACCCATACCAGCCAGCAGACTAGACTCAAGGCATTTGTCACCATGGGGAACTACAACCGACTTATCAGTCTGGCTGCTAAGCACTACAAGGAGGTAGCCACTGCCATATGCAGGGCCATCATCCTGGACAAGCTCTCCATAGTCCCTGTGTGGCAAGGCTACCAGAGGAACAAGATCAGCAAGCCCTCCACTGTCCCTTGTGAGGTGGCAAGCCACTAAGGCTCTGCGCTGGTGGGTCTCACCCTCACCTCCAGGGGCACTGGCATTGTCTAGGCTCCTGTGCCCAACAAGCTGCTGATCACGGCAAGTACCAACAAGAGCTACACCTTGGCCAGAGGCTGCACTATCACCATGGACAATTCTGCCAAGATCACCTCTGATGCCATCTTTAAGACCTAGAGCCATCTCACCACTAACCCTTGCAAAGTGACTCTATTCACCAAGTCTTCCAATCAGGAATTCAGGGATCATCTCATAAGATCCACATCAGAGTATCCAGGCAGAGGACTCAGGCTGCAGTGTGGTCATCACATAATTCACTTTACTTTCCTTATATAAAAACTAAGACTATTAAAAAAAAAATAGGGGTGCCTGGGTGGCACAGCGTTGAGTGTCTGCCTTCGGCTCAGGGCGTGATCCCGGCGTTATGGGATCGAGCCCCACATCAGGCTCCTCCGCTATGAGCCTGCTTCTTCCTCTCCCACTCCCTCTGCCTGTGTTCCCTCTCTCACTGGCTGTCTCTATCTCTGTCAAATAAATAAATAAAATCTTAAAAAAAAAATAAAAAAATAAAGGATTCTGCCCTAAAATTCACTTCTAAGTCAATTATTTAAATTTTTCCTCCTTTTGTTCTCCAAGGAGTATGGACAGCTTGTTGCTTTCAAGACTCACCTCTCCCCCATACCCTGGATTTGATCGTTCCTATTCCTCCTGAACCTGCCGCCTCGCAGTCTCTTCAATGAGGTTCAGGAGCTCCTTTCCTTAGGCCTTTAAATATGTTCACATTTCCCAGCTCACCCACCAGTTCTTACAACCAATAAATTACACCATATATTCCTTTCCCAACCAGCTACCGCCATGACACCCCTCCACCCCTGCACACCCTTCACAGCCAACCTTTTTGAATTGTGGTCCCCTCATCTCTTCATTTATCAACCCACTTCACTATGCCTTCCACCTCCACTACTGGATTAAAATTGCTCTGGGGAAGGTCACCAATTATTGCCTCATTGCTAAAATTAAAGACCCCTATTAAGTCCAATTCTTTCTTATTTTTAAGCTTCTATTAAAGCCAAACTGTATGTTAGACACTAGATGTACGAAGTTGATTAAAACAGTCCCTATCTTAAAAAGCTCACAGTCTTATGCAAGAAGTAGTCAGAGAGACCATTTCAATATGGCAGTAAATAAGTTCAATGACAGTGGCCTATACATGATAGAAGGAAATCACAGGGAACGGGAGCTAGGAAATGGTTTCCAAGAAGCAATGAATAATCTCAGTCTTAAAGGTTTAACAGAAATTCTTAATGTCATACAGTGAAAAAGAATATTCCAGACAGAGCATATGCATGTAAAGAAAAGAGAAATGACCTAAACTCATGCCACAACCATGAGCAGGGAGGAGAGGATGGACCCAAGAGAAATCAATTAACCTGTCATACAGAATATGATACCACTGACTACTCTTCCCTTTCTTCCTATTCCTCTGTGTTGCTGGGTTCGTCTTCTATTCCAGAGTCTGCCCCCATCTTTCTCACACTCTAACTGCTCTCTGTAGATCTGATCCAAGCCTACTACTGGCTAGCAGACACTGCAAACCAGATGATGGTAAAAAGTTTTCATTTGTAACTTTAATGACAGTACTGACAACCAAAAGAATATCTGGTTCTCTCCACAGGATTAGTCAAAATAATCGCTTTCATAAAGGTAATGTACAAACTAACATATAAAAAGTAGCAGTTATAAGGATAATACGGTGCAAGAATAGTGACCTAAGGTACACTATGGCAGGTTAATAAAATGCATTGAAGAGAAGCAAGCAGACAGTGATCCTGGGGAAATTAAATTGCAGAATCTAAAGTGGTTTAGAAGTAGTCTAACTAGAATTTAATTGCAGATGAAAAAAGGTGCTCATATAAATTTTAAGCAGATCTAGAAGAGGTTCAAAAGGAACTGCAGAACGGATTAGGGGAGACGAATTCGAGACCTGTGCTTTCTCTGACGACTGCAAGTGCGTCTTCTACGTCAAAGTGCAAATCTGAGAGTGCCCTGCAGAATTGCCTGTAAGAATCACAATTCCTAAGCAGAAACCTAAGAATGTAGATGGCTTCTAAGGTAACCACAGCCCATATCCATACCGTGTAATCGGCACATCAGAGTCACCACCTGAGCTTCCCAGAAATTAACTGGAAGAGCAAATGTGTTATTATTCGTACCCTAAGGCTGCAACCCTTCAAACAAATGAACCCCATGTTCTGCATTAGGTGAATTTGCCAGTGGCTTTCGAAAGGAGAAAACGCACCTTTGTAGAGGTCAAAGAGAAATATGTGAGAAAAATCTCTTCTGAGGGCTCTGCTCTTAATTCCCAATGGCCAATGGAAACAGAAGTCCTTACAATGTTACAGAAGCAGCTTTTAAAAACTTTTTTAAAGAGATATTAGAACAAGAGCAATTCAGTTGTCCTGTACATATTCTCTTGCTAATTTTATTTCTATCAGAAAAAAAAAGAAAGTCTGCTAATTGTCCATCCAAGAGAGAAAACAAACAAGGGAAGGGACAGGATTCCTGGGTGTGCAATATGAGCTACACTCTCAGAACCTCTGATAACTGCGGCTCAGACTCTCTGCTTCCCTTTCAAGGGAAAGCCGTTTCAACTATAAACTGACAATCATTTTGGAAGGCAAGACAAATACCCTTTCCTTTTTTACCCTCTGGGAGTAAGAAGAGAGAAAAGAAGGGGTCAACAGAAAATCTCTTCATACAGCTTAATATTATGAATACCACTTGGTATGTATCACAATGTTATAAAACTTGTGAAGTTTTTTCATTCAATCCAATTCCACTAAATGAGCTTGTTTGTAAGTGGATCAGCTGTCTCCACATTGTAAACTGCATTTAAAATTATTTTCCTTCCTCTTGAGAATTTCATTTAATAGGTTTATGTAAATTAAATACCTTTATTTACTGCCCCATCCAAATAGAAAGAGAGCAAGTTGTCAATAAGAGAAACATTTTGCAACAATATAACCCAGACATTCACATTAATAGAATACTTGAGTAGAATACTAAAGATATGTTATTTCAATGCATTGTAACAGAATAGCATCCCTTGGGACACAGAGACAAGGCAAGAATATTTATGGAGGATGTGGTAAACTAGGAAAATTACAAATCCAATTAGCACTTGATAAAGACTCCAATACAAAGCTTTTTAGAAATCGTGACTATTCAAATGGCAGCTACATTGGAAACAAACCAGATAATAAAGTTTCCCAGCCTAAACAAACACACTAGTCCTAAATGGAAGCAGGACGAGGGAGAAAAAAAAAAATGCCCAAAACCACTCTTTTAGTCACCTCAAAAGGATTTCCTTCTGATGCACAAACTCAGGAGAACAGGACAATTAATTATATCTTTGGGAACCTGATTCAGCACCAAATATCAGGGTAGTGTTGTAAAGTCTGTTCTTTAATCTCTAACTTTTGCTACCCTATCCTGTGCTCTGCTACTTGTAATCGCCCTTCTTTGCGTCATTAGTTACATAGAAGGTCTGTTAAAATAAAGCAATCAACTGTAAATTGGCATTTTACTTTTGGAAAGCAAGGTGGCAAAACACACCTACAGCTATGGCCATAATCTTCATCTCATCTTTTCCCAGGGCTTTCTATAAACCATATAATTTAATCTTCGAACAACCATAAAAGACAGATTTTCTTAACTTTTCACGTAAGATGAAAATGAAGCTCAAATAGGACAACTTGCAATTTGGTTCTAGCCCAGGAATGCAAAATCCATCAAAGTAATACTCCATACTAACCAAATATGAGACAAAAACTATGTACCATCTTAATAGATGTTATAAAAAGCACTTGACTAAATTATGCCCATTCATAATTTTAAAAAGAAAAGCACTCAAAACCAGGAATAGAGAACTTTCTCAATTTGATGAAAGATAACTATGATATGAGTAATCAGACATCTGGCTAACTTTCTAAGTTTTATCTCCTTTACCAGGTAGCTTCTACCTGATAAAGGTAGGATGTCCACAACCTTTATGCTTATAGTAAAAAGGACCCTGGTTGGTAGACCACATCTGGATGGGAGAACTAATAATCGGATAGGAAGTATAAGTTCACACTTCTTCATAATGGACATGTCCTTTGCAGGGACCATGGAGGAGATACTAAGGAGTGATTACAAGAGACAGTAGCTGTGGAGGAGCATGAAGCTTCTAAGCTAGTATGGCTCCCCCACCCACTCACTGGGGATCTTGTCTCTTTGCACCTGAACTCCCATGGGGGGAGGGGGGAGGAAGATTAACCCATTGAATGCAGCAAGGGCTCCCAAAGAACAGGGACACCTGAGGTTGCTCTGAAGCCAGGTGTGGCAATTAGTCTTTCTTCCCCCATTCAAATGTTTAGGTGAACCTAAGACAAACCTTGACTGGGCCAAATGGAATAAAAAATTTAAATTCTATATCATACTTAATGGTTAAATATTAAAAGCATTTCTCCAAAGATCAGGGGAAAAGCAAGAGTGTCCACTCTCCCCACTTCTTTTTAAAATTACATGGGAGGTCCTACCAACAGCAGTAGGCAAGAAAAGTAAATAAACACATATGGACCGAAGAGGAAAAATTAAAACTGTCTTTATATTTAGAAGATAGGATTGTTTATGCAGAGAATTCTAAAGGATCAAAAAAAAAAATCCTAATAGAACAAACAAATCTACCAATGTTTCAGGATACAAAATCAAAATACAAACATCAATTCTAAGTTGGTTGCATTAGCAACAACCCAAAAATATTTTTTTTCCAAATACCAGTTACATGTTATCAAAAATCTTAAAACATTTTAGAAGAAATTTTTGATAGGTGAAGCACAGAGGATTTTCAGGGGAGTGAAAATACTCTGTATGATACTATAACGGTGTATAAGTGTCATTACACATTTGCCCAAACCGATAGAATGTACAACACCAAAGTACACCCTAACGCAAAGTATGGACTTTGGGCATTTATGATGTCAATGTAAGCATCACTTTTAACAAAGGTACCACTTTGAGGGAGTCTATGCATGTGGGGACATAAGAGGTAGATTGAAAGTCTCTGTACCTTCCTCTCAATTTTGTTGTGAACCTCAAATTACTCTTAAAAAATAAAATCTTAAAAACGCATCATATCACGGCACCTGGGTGGCTCAGTTGGTTAAGCATCCAACTTTTAATCTCAGCTCAGGTCTTGACTTCAAGGTTGGGAGTTCAAGCCGCGTGCTGGGCTCCACCTTGGGCATGGAGCCTACTTAAAAACAACAACAAACACATCATAAAATACTTAAAAAGAAACAGAACTCTAAGAACTGTAACAGGAAATTCTTGAACAGTGCTGTCAGAAAGAAACAAATACATATTCCATGTTTGAAAACTGGAAGATTCAGTATTATCAGCATTGACTTAATCTGTCAATTCTCAAATTGATCAATGCCATCACCATTAAAATCCCAACATGTTTCTTGTAGAAACTGATAAGTGTTTTCTAAAATTTATTTAGAAATTCGAAAGACTTAGAATAGGCAAAATATTGAAGAAGGATAAAGTTGAAGGACTTACACTGCCTGTTTCCATGACTTTCTCTAAAATTACCAAGGTAATTAAGGAGGTGAGATATTGGCAATAAGGACAGATACAGATCAAAAGGAGAAGAACAGAAAGTACAAAACAGAACCACAAAATAGATCAACTGAGCATAGGTAGCAGACAAATTCCTGGGGAAAGAAGAAACGATCCATAAGAAGTGAAAATCCAGATGGAAGTAAATACATCTTGATCCCTACACTTCATACCATATATTTTAAAAATCCTTTCCAATAGAATATAAAACCAAAAAGTACAAAGCATCTAGACAATAACCAAAGAGAGTATATTAGTGATATCTTGGTATAACAAAAGTCTTCATAGGCACAAAAAGCACTAAATTAGCAAGAAAAAAAACAGATGTGAAACAGACCCCAAAGGCTACAATTTCTAGACTTCAAAAGTTACCATAAAAGAAAATGAAAGGAGGGGCACCTGGGTGGCTCAGTCCNCAAAAAGCACTAAATTAGAAAAAAAACAGATGTGAAACAGACCCCAAAGGCTACAATTTCTAGACTTCAAAAGCTACCATAAAAGAAAATGAAAGGAGGGGCACCTGGGTGGCTCAGTCGGTGAAGTATCTGCCTTTGCCTCAGGTCATGATCCCAGGGTCCTGGGATTGAGCCCCACAACAAGGTCCTTGCTCAGTGGGGAGTCTGCTTCTCCCTCTCCCTGCTGCTCCCCCTGCTTGTGCTCACTCTTTCTCTCTGTCAAATAAATAAAACCTAAAAAAAAAAGAAAAGAAGGAAGGAAGGAAGGAAGGAAGGAAGGAAGGCAGGCAGGCTAGAGACCAATAGAAAATACATGCAAGAGATATGTCTGGAAAAGGATTAATGAGACTATGTAAACTATCCAGTTTTTCTATTGGGCAAAAAACTTGAACAGAAACTTTTGCAAAAAATACAGAACACTTAAGTCATTTCCATGTCTTGGCTGTTGTAAATAATACTACAATGAACGTGGGGGTAGAGATAATCACTTCGAAGTAGTGATTTCATTTCCTTCAGACATATACCCAGAAGGAGGAATGCCACATCATATGGTAGTTTTTTGGTTTGGGGTTTTTTTGGTGTTTTTGTTTTGTTTTTTTCTTTTTTTTCTTTGGAGGATCCTCCACATTGTTTTCCACAGTGGTTATGCCAATTTACACTCCCACCAACAGTGCAGGAAGGCTCCCTTTTCTCCATATCCCTGTCAGCATTTATCTTTTTCTTTTCCATAACAATCATTTTAACAGGTATGAGGGGATATCTGGGGGGGCGGGGCGTTATTTGTATGTCTCTTACAATAAGTGATACTGAGCACCTTTTCATGAACCTATTGGCCATTTATATCTTCTTTGAAGAAAATGTCTATTCAAGTCCTCTGCCATTATTTGAATCAAATTTCTGGGTTTTTGCTATTTAGTTGTACAGGTTCCTTGAATATTTGGGAAGTATGGTTTGCATTTTCTCCCCTTCCATAAGTTGCCTGTGCATTTTGTTGTTGGTTTTATTGAGAGGGATGAGGGATTGGTTTTTTGCCATGAAAAAGCTTTTATGATGTAATCCCACTTTTGCTTTTTTTTTTTTTTTNCCTTTTTTTTTTTTTTTTTTTTTTTTTTTTTTTTTTTTTGCCTGAGTTGTCCTATCCAAACAAACAAACAAACACCATTGCCAACACCCACATCAGGGCTTTTTCCCTATATTTTCTTCAAGGAGTTTCATGGTTTTGAATCTAAAATTTATATCTTCAATCCACTTTCATTTAATTTTTTTGAGTGGTATAAATTAGGATCCAGTTTCATTCCTCTCCGTGTAGGTACCCAGTTTTTGCAGCACCATTTATTGACTATGATGGCTCCCTTGTCAAATATTAGTTAACCATAATGCATGGTTTTATTCCTGGGTTCTCAGTTCTGTTTTACCAGTCCATGTATATTTTGTTTGCTTGTTTTGTTTTTTTTAAAGATTCATTTAAGTGATCTCTACACCCAACATGGGGCTTGAACTCACAACCCTGAGATCAAGAGTCACATGCTCCACTGACAGAGCCAGTCAGGCACCCCTCACTCGTCCAGGAATCTATTCTTAAGCCAGCACCATTAACTGTTTTGATTAATATAGCTTTGTAATATAGTTTGAAGTCAGAAGATACATGTATGATGGAATATTATTCAGCCATAATAAAGGAAATCTTGCCATTTGTGACAACATGGATGAAATCTGAGGATATTATCCTAAGTGAAATAAGTCAGAAATATGAAAGCTGTATGATCTTTTATTTACATGTAGAAAGCCAAACTCATAGAAACAGTAGATTGGTGGTTGCCAGGGGCAGGGAATGGGGTAAAGATGGGAGCTGGTAGTCAAAAGATACAGAGTTCCAGTTCGAAAATGAATGTATTCTAGGCATCTAATAGGAAGCACGGTAACTGTACTAAACATTGGTTAACAATACTGTATTGTATACTTAAAAGGTGCTAAGAGGGTAGATCTAAAATGTTCTCACCACAAAAAAGGGGGGGGAGTATATGAGGTGATGAAAATGTTCACTAACTTACACACTAAACTTACACAGTGTTACATCAGTCATATCAAAGCTGGAGAAAGACAGATATAGGAATGGTCAAAAGTACATAAAAAAATGCTCAACATCATTAGTCATTAAAGGAAATACAAATTAAAACCACAAATAGGATACCTACTAGGAATGGCTAAAATTAAGACTATTCATATCAAATTTTATAGAGTACATGCAACAAATGGACACTGTCATAAACTGCAGTGATACAACTACTTTGGCACACTGTTTGGTAGTTTTGTTGAAAGCAGAAATTCTAACCTCAGCATTATAGATACTGCGAAGCAAAGAATTATTTGCAAGCCGAACAATCCTGTGCCTTTTATATGTATACGGCAGTCTCTTGGACCTCTATCCACTCCTACCCAGCTGTGATTATCACAAATGTTTCCAGACGCTGCCAAATTCCCCCAGGGCAGCAAAATCACCCACAGCTCACAACCACAGCTTTAAGATACACATACATCTATCCAGCAATTCCATTCTTAGGTATTTACCCAAAAGACTTGACCACAAATGTCCTTTAAAAATCTGTGCATGACTGATCACAATTTTCTTCATACTAGCCAAAAAGCAGAAATAACACAAATGTCCATCAAGTGAACAGATAAACAAATTTTAGTATATTCACTTAATGGAACACAACTCAGCACTGAAAATGAAGTAACGACTCGTATGTCCAACAACACAGATAAACTCTTAAAACATGTTGAGCAAAAGACCAGAAAGTACATACTGCAGGATTATATTTATTTGAAGTTCTAAAACAGACAAAGCTAAGCTAGGTGAATGGAATAGTAGTAGTGTCAGAGAAGGGCGGGTGGGCAGGAAAGGGCATAAGAGAACTTGCTTAAAATATGTGCCTGTATTACATATAATAATACCTCTAAACACATGAAATAAAAAAATCTGTATTTCACTAAAACTACAATATGCAGAATTCCTCATGAGTAATTTTAAGCACATGTCAGTTTTTTTGATGTCACAGTTATATGCTTATATGTTAAACAGTATTTGGGCAGGAAAATTTTTAAAAAGTCCATCCATTCCTTTCAAAAGCCTGTTAATACAAGCAAACCAAGATCATTAGGTATTGCTTTGAAATGCTGAACTTAACTGGATAGATGCTCGAATTTCCACAACTTGATCCAGGTACCAAGGCTTAGCTCCCATTTCTCCTTTTTACTCTTTTCAGTTAGCTGGTCATCAATTCCTGAATTAGACAGGCTCTCACTCATTTATTTGTTGATACGTTCATTCAATTGTCAAATGAGCTGTGTGCTTCCCTGTGAAGGTCACAGTCTTTAGAGCGCGCAGCTGCCAGTGTAACCTGACACATTTAAAAATCGGTATGCATAGCAAAACCAATTTAAGATTATTAACATTTTTCATTCCCATTTAATTTCCCATGACAACTCGCCCTCATACTCACAATGTTTCCTTCATTTCACTAATGAGCTAAAGACAGCTTTCACATTCATTTCAGTTCTTTCAGAATTGGATGCATTTGGCAATACCAACCATTTAAATGAGGCAATATCCAATTCTGAATAGGTTTTGAAAACATTTCACTGTGTTCTATGTCACTCATAAAGCTATGTGGTACTGAGTTCTTTCACTAAAAGCAAACATGTAAGAAAAGTTTAAACTAATTACCAAGGGTCAATAGCTGCCAGACATCCAGTTATATAAACAGATGTGTCTTCTGGCTCTGGAGCAAGTTAGACACTGATCATAGGAGGTAGCATTCTCTAAACAGTGAGCAATGTGTGATTTTCACTGGAGAGGAAAGGGATCCAAATCTAAATCTTTCCTCAAAACATACCAAGAAACGGCATGAGACAGCATATTTAATGTGCCTATATATTTTCTGTAATACAAACTATAAGAAGCAAAGCTCAAAAATCTTCTTGGCTAGGCGAAGACACAACAATATAAGAAAGACGACAGGGGTCATGGGTTTACGGCGGTGGGGGGGAGGAATATGAAACAATATTTACTAATGCACCAGATATGGGTTCCAGGAATTGCAAAAAAAGTTAATGCCTTAGGTATAATTCAAGACTTGGTAATAAATCAAGGCAGAGATTTCCAGTTACAAACAATGGGATGAGTATACCCTCTGCTCCTTCCGAAAAGTAATAATAAAAAGCATTTGAGAAGTATAAACCCCCAAAAACCAAGAGAAAGAGAAGACACCAGCAAATAGTAACGTTTTAGTATTATGTTAGGTGGATGAACAACAGTAAGTCAGCAGGGAAGAAAATCGCAACCAAAGAGCCTGCACCAGGAAATGCCCACAATATGTCACCCTGTTCACACCAGCAGACAAATGGCCCTCATCTCACCGAGTGCAATAAACTAAGGCAAATCCACTCCCATACTGAATTACAGCATCAACTCCTACTAGACACCGCATTTCCTACTAGATACGAGTAAGACTTCTCTGTTTGTCAACTAGGAAAAAAAACCTAATATCATCAAGCAGTTGCACAGACTTTCCTTAATTGCTTACACAGTAATAGTTCATTTTCGTGGTGTTGGCCTTTGTGAGAACACCTTTACTCCATTCACCCACTAAGTGATTTCCTTTGTGCTTCCTCGCAACTTTGGCCCATTCCCCAACCCACCATTCTCAGTCTCAGGGAACCAGTGCTGTCTCCCTTGTCAAGGTAAGCAATGTTTCTCTGAGGTGAATACTCATGGTCCCAACTACAGGTTTCAGGGCCGGATCTCCCATCTCACTGTTGTGGCACATTCCAAAACAATTAAATGAGGATATGTTATGAGTTTTAAACACGTAGTAGCTTTAAAATCTTTTTTATAAGAAACTCTGTGATGTAAATGAATTACTCCTACTGTATTTCGTCCTACTCAGTTTACCTGTAGAGAAACGAATGCCAAACCTTTAATATCTACGGAAATCAGTATCTGTAATTCTTAATGACAAAGCCAGATTCCAGGGAAAGGCTGAGAAACAACTAGATAACTAAGTGCAAAGTGCATTCAAACGTGTGTACGTGAGCACACACTGTGCACAGGTTAGAAAGCACGGGCGGGGGGGGGAGAAAAAAGGCTCACAGATCTTCTACATATAATTTGGTATAAAAAACAAGTATTTTATAGTGAGACAAGACACCAACAGTAAGTGCAGCTCCCTTGATGGGTAAATCTCCAAAAGCAAGAGCCAATTATCTTTAGTGGGCAGAACAGAAATTTAGGTTTGAGCTGGGATTCTAATACAAGGAAAAGGTCTACTTCCTAGGGAGATAAATCACTCTTACCTGCTCATTTACATAAGTACAGTAAGGTTCACAATAGTAAACAAGTTATAGTTCAACAGAACTGTTATGTGCCAAGATACACTATGCTACTATTTATGTCAGCCGGTAGTGAAAAAGAATATAGTGGTTGGAATATCCTGGGCCCTAACAAACAGTCTCAAAGAACAAAGTTCTTCATTTTCTGTCTGGTTCTGTAACTGAGTCAGGGTTCCTTAGCCAAGGGTTCTCAAAATGTGGTACATAGTTCACCCACCACTACCACCACACCCTTCTAGGAAGTCTGCAAGATCAAACTCATCTTCATAATAATACTAAGATGTTTTTACCATACTGACATTTTCAGTTATGATCCAAAAGCAATGGTAGATAAAACTGCAGGTGCACTGGCACCGATCAAGGAATCGGCAACAAGCAACCCTTGTATCCGCCACCTCCACACACTCCTTACAACAGAAGATGTCAGCTGCACCTACAAATGCCCGTTCATAAACCAGTAAAAATTACTGATTTCATTAAATCTCAACCCTGAAGTACAAGCATATTCCTTTTCTGACGCTGCCATTCCAAAACAAACTTGGTGGCTTAAAATTGGCATTTATTCCCCCAGAGTTCTACAGACCAGAAGTGCAACATTAAATGTCAGCAAAGCCACACTCCCTCCGAAGAGTTAGGAGAGAATTCATTCCTTGCCTCTTCCAGTTCCTGCTAGCTCCAGGTACTCCCTGGCTTGTAGCCACCTTACTCTCACCTCTGCCTCCACGATCACACATTACCTCCTCATCTTGCCCAAACGCGTCTTCTCTTCTGTCTCTCTCCCATATGGATACTTACCACTGGATGTAGGCCACACACAAATAATCCAAAATGGTCTCCTTATCTCACAATCTTTAACTTAATTACATCTGCAAAGACTTGTTTCCAGGAAATATTCTCAGATTCTAGGAATCCGGATGTGGACATACCTTCTGAGAGGCCGTTATTCAGCCCACTCCAAGTGTCTTTGAGATTCTGTGTGACAAAGTGGGAGGTTCTGCTGCATAGTGCAATACAATGGTTATTTCTAGGAAAGGCACTTGTGAGACTGTTGAGCTGTAATCAGAACCAGGTGCCTTTTCCACGCACACCATTATTACTGAAAACAGCTGACAAGCTACAGTGCAAAAACAAGAGCAGCCCTCAAAGATGGAAATTTATCTGGTACTAACAGCAGGGCCTTGGTGTGACTAAAATCTCACCCTCACAGCTAAGCCTCGACGTTCTCCTGTTAAACATAACTAACCATCAACATCAGGTAACACCACTCTGACCATCATGAATCTAAACAAAAATAGCAACATCATCCAAAACACAAATGACCAAATGGCCCCCTCTACTGGCTAATAAGAGTGACTGCTGCTTCCTTACCATTTATTCCTTCTTAAATACAAGATTTAAAATACCCAATTATAGAATCCACCCAGTTATCCACAGCACCTAATCCAGCACAAACCCCCTTCTTTTTAACCCTCTCTTGAAACATCTAACAAACCCAAGTCCCATAATAAATCTTTTCTGACAAATTTTTACTGAGTATTCTTCCTGGCTGCCGCAAGTAATAAACCCAACTTGCTCAACTACACGTGAATTCCTGGTGATGTTTGGCTAGACAGCATTGACAATGGTTTTTGAGTCTTGGACATTGGCAAAATTTCTTCAAATAAGAACAAAGTGAGCCTGTTACTTCAAGGAAAACAACCAACAGCCTGTACTGTCAATAATAAAACCCAGGTTTTCATTCAATTTTTAGTTAACTTTTATCTCTCATGTAATGGATGGCTTCCTAATATTTAAAGACTTCTCTTAAATAAGAATGGTGCTGATATTAACAAAGGGGGGGGCGGGTAGAAGGTTCTGACTATAAAATGGATTGGGTCACCTTTTGGAAGATCTGAGTAACTCAGCGAACAAGTATTTTCCAAATAAAGCATGAGGTTAAAAAATAATGCATAAGAAAAAGGTCTTTTCAGAGTGCAAGACAGACTAATGAATTTTATTTTAACAAAGAACAAAAGGTCAAGTAATGTGGTTTCAGATTCTACGATGCAACTATCTTTAAGAAATTCTCAGTGGTTAGTTCTAGTATAGTATCAAACAACATCCACAATTACTTGAGAAGGCTCTTCCAACCCTCCTCTTCTTCCAAGTACAATTATGTGGGAGGCCAGATTTTCCTCATATACTTCAATAAAATGTGCTGCAAACAGACTGAACTCAGAAGCTGTTATTAGACTGCAGCTGTCTACAATTCTATTTAACCACATGTTAAAAAGATTTACAAAAATAAAATTGTGCCACTTTTATAATTTTTTTTTATTTTGGAAAACTTTATTTTGCATAAAAACTTTTATGGTAACATGGGATAAGTTTGCTATTTTAAGTTACTATAAAAATTTTTCAGTGTTAGCTTCTAATACAATAAATATCATGAGATACAACCCACAAAACCAAAAGCTCCTTGCGGCCCTCAATAATATCTACAAATTTCAAGAGTTTCTGCAACCATAAAGTTTGAGAATTGCTAGCCTAAAGCATTTCCACTTTTCAAAACAACCTCATTCCTTTTTCTAGAAACCCACCAGCTCCAGTAACTTTCTGTGACAAAGAATTTACATTCAGGTTGTTCAAATTTTATTTCACACAATCAGCAGGTACAACACAACTGAATTACAATTTCATTCCCAATGCTTCCTTCAATGTTTCAAGATCTCAATAATATGAAATTAAGGGTATACACATAAACAAGCAAATTCACAACAAATAAAGTGAACAATGGCAGGTAAAAGTTTATGTACATGGTTGGTCTGAGAAAATTCCCAAACCAAGAAATTAACCTAAGTGAAGTCTGGAATACCTCAGGTGCCAAACAAATACAAAACAGGTTTGGAGGAATGTATTTGCAAACTACCCTACCGAATTTCCACAGGGGAGAGCAATCTGAAGATAACTTCAGAACGCAAAATTATGAAACACACATGGAAACAACCCATCATCATGAGAAAAGAGTAACCATACACAAAACACAGGGGTTTGCAGTCCCAAGATATTTAGGTCAACAGAAGTACGTGGTAGAGATCCAAATAATTAAGTTAAAATTTACTAAAGATAGAAGACATAAAAAAACATAAGAATAAGTTCTTTTTAGGGTAGATTAGAAATGAAATAGAACTTATTGGAATGAAAATGGGCACTGAAATTTAAAGCTCCATGGTTGGGTTAAACAGTAAATTAGATACAGATGAGGAGAGCAGAGGTGAGTTGGAAGATAAATCTGAGGAATTAAGCAGAAGGCAGCACAGAGATAACGCAATGGAAAAATATGGAAAGGAGATTATTACAAGACCCTGAGAACAAAATAAAAACACAACATGCTAGATATTATCAATTGGAGTTTCCTCAGATATAGGAAGTATGAATCCTCATCTGTGAACTCAGAGAAAAATCAGAAGGAAAAAATCAAATTACTACAGAAGAATGACAGACTAACACCAGCAATGGCAAAAGCCAGAGAACAGTGGGATAATATCTTTGATTAACAAAGATAACTGCTATAGCACCCCACCAAACGAACACTTAAGTCTAACATATTCAGACAAAAACAAAGTATCTATTACCAACATACCCTCACTGAAAGAACTACTAAAAAATGGTATTTTGAGAAGAAAACCAGATTAAAAATGAGAAAATGGGACACAAGACTTGAGCAACTACATAAATTTGCAGGTGTACTTTTAAAGCATAAGCATTGCTGCTCAAGGGTAGGGAAACTACTGTTAGAGACATAAAAATACATGAAATAAACATACTGAACATAATAACATTTGAGCTGGGAGAGTGGCTGAAGGTAAAGTGATCCAAGGGTCTCATATTGTACAAGTGATCCAAGGGTCTCATATACTTTTAAAGCATAAGCATTGCTGCTCAAGGGTAGGGAAACTACTGTTAGAGACAATAAAAATACATGAAATAAACATACTGAACATAATAACATTTGAGCTGGGAGAGTGGCTGAAGGTAAAGTGATCCAAGGGTCTCATATTGTACAAGAGGAGGGCAGAGAAAACAGTTAACTTTAGATTTAAATCAAGTATGCTTTTATATCACTCACATCAAGGGTAACCAAAATGTTTGAATGTCGAAGATCACCAGGTACATATAACAAACTGAAAAACAGCACTGCAGTGTGCTGAAAGCCAAGTAAGTATGGATTCTGATATAAACCGCTCTGTGATTCACAAACTCCCACTCTTCCTCAGAGAACTGCTCATATCGTTTGTAACAAGGCACTTGACACATGAGTCAGTGAGTGCCAGTGTCAACCATACAATGTTAGAAAACCTTAGGTTCTCTCTCTCAAGATAAATATATAAAGAACAACAAAAGCTATAACTTTCTTCTTGCATCCTAAAGGATACTCTTACTCTTCACTCCGGGAAAACAAATATACACCCAAGATTTTATATGAGGGAAAACTTCCCCAGATAAAATACTCCCTGACACTCTAAGAACCATGAGTTAACTAGGCAACAAAGGGGCTAAGTGAAGAGTTTGCAAAGAGATATAACAGCAGAAGCAAAGGCCAAAGGGATGAGGAGCACAGTCTGTGTAAGGGGCGCCTG
This sequence comes from Ailuropoda melanoleuca, assembly GCF_002007445.2. NCBI lineage: Eukaryota > Metazoa > Chordata > Mammalia > Carnivora > Ursidae > Ailuropoda > Ailuropoda melanoleuca. Next base: position 5,835,469 of record NC_048225.1, on the reverse strand, counting down.
GGTGGCAGGGGCGCCTGGGTGGCACAGCGGTTAAGCGTCTGGCTTCGGCTCAGGGCGTGATCCCGGCGTTATGGGATCGAGCCGCACATCGGGCTCTTCCGCTATGAGCCTGCTTCTTCCTCTCCCACTCCCCCTGCTTGTGTTCCCTCTCTCACTGGCTGTCTCTCTCTCTGTCAAATAAGTGAATAAAATCTTTAAAAAGAAAAGAAAAAGAAAAAGAAAACAACACAGTTTGAAATTGTAGTTTTGAACTGCTAGGGCACAAAGCTCACAACCCTGGCATTCACTCCTAAAATCCAAGAGGAGACATCCTATCCTCACTGTGGAAGATAGAGCTGCTGGTGGATCCCAGTCTAATCTTTTCCACCCTCCTCTCCTCATAGTAATCCATGTCCCATGCTTCCCACAAGTTACTAAGTCTCAGATGCCTGAACCGGAAAGCAGACAGAGTTTCACTGTTTGGCTTCAAAGGAACATGAAATCTGAGTTCCACTCTTGGATAAAATGAATTTCCATCACACAGATGCACTTCTACACTGCCTTTGCTCAGAATACATCTCTGTGTAAAACAAGTCGTCACAATACTGACTTCCAGTAAGTGGTAGGACAATTCCACAGGTGAACTGCTGACTGGCTGCGGAAAGCATCTACACACACCAAAGGCTACTGGCAACATATCATGAGGAGGCCGTAACACTTAGGGCCCATTTCTTCTTTCTGTTTCACTCTCCAATATGAAAGCTGAAACAGTTGGCACCCCAGAAGTGGAAGATTCCCTTGCCCCTACCAACATTTAATAGACACCAGGCAATTAGCAGGCATTACTTGATAAAGAATTCTCTAAGTAATTAAGTCTTCCATACCCATTCAAATTGAAGCTATTAATCAAACAACTCAAGACCTAATGACTGCACACCAGCCTAACCAGTTAATGACTCTACCAACTTCCTGCAACTGTATCCAATTGTTTATACATTTATTCCTTCACTCAGTCACTCAAATATTCACTGAGTATTAACTACGTACCAGGAATTGGAGCTGGTTTCTTGCGATGAAAACAAATATTCCTGCCCAGTATGACACAGTACTTACCCAGCTTACTACAATTTAATCTCAAGAACAACTATGGCTTTCATTAAACTAACCTTCCCTTCCTATCGCTTTATTTAAAATTCTGAGTAATTCGAATAAGACTCATACCCATGTGACTCTAAGTTTGCTCCAAATCTAAAGAACTGGGATGGGAAAACATATACATCTTACATAGCAGGTGCTCAAGAAATGTCTGGTTAAAGCAATTATGATCATCAAAAAAACCTGAAAAAATAATTAGCTTGCAATGGTTTTCAAGCAAGAATGTCCAAAGTCATTCAGCTGTTATAAGAGCACTTTTACCTAGATTATGTACTTGTTTCTATTTTAACTGTCATCCTAAAAATAAATGACCGATCAGACATTACAAAGGAAAAACAAGGAATGGATATCATCATATAAACGGTACAAAACCAACTGCATAGTTATGTACTAATTTACTTCTTTCTGAGGAAAACTGTGCTAGGTTCTAAGAAGGATATAAAAGCAAGCAAAACAATTCTGCCCTTATAAACTTATAAGTGACTAGAGGAGAAAAAGGGTACAAAAGTAGCAGAAACAAAGGACAATACTATGAGAACTATAAGTGTAGAGACCTGTGGAAATAGGTTGTGGGAAAGACACAATTCAAAATCATTTGTTAAAGCAATATACCATCAACTAACTTTAAATAAGGCTTTGCTGAAGTGAGGAATACAATGGTGACTTGCAATGATCAAGTTTGTAAGCACCTATGATTCAAGACTCCACCATATTAATGAGAACCTATTTCCATTTCCTTAAAACGTGGTCAAATTCATCAACAACCTGAAGTTCCTGCAGCATCACGTAACTCAATCTTCCACTTCATCAGTACCATCTCACTGCACCAAGTAATGAACGAAGCACACAGTGGGCAATTAAATGACTGCACTGCAGACCTGACTTAATAAAAAAAACCTCATCTATTCAGATGCAGATCAAAAATCATTTTGTGGTGCTCACATGAAAAACAAGGTGCAGGAACAAATGTCAACCACCACGGTTAGTAACATATTTTGCAATGCAGAAGTAAACTGACATGTATTAAATGTAGAATAACTCTTGGATTTAATATGAGGTTGTCAAATCTCTCAAACTGCAGTCAAAATATTTTATTTCCTCTCGGCAGCTGAAGTGAAACTGTGGCTACAAATATTTTTCTAGGCCAAATTTAAAGACAGAGCACCTAATTTACTTAAAAACTAACAGCACCTTGTCATCGAGTCCTAAGTAACATGTCTGAAGAGCTGTAAGTAATTTTGTAATATTGTGGTACCTAAAACCTGAATGCTGGTATTTTTTTCTGATCTGCATTCAAATACTATAATTTTACATGGGTTTAAGAATTCAAGGAAGGGACAATACAAGGATGTCGCATAAAACTCCAGAAGCAGCCTACTTTTTAAATCCAGCCCCACTACAGCTGTTGTGACACTTCCATCAATGTTAAGCAAGTTACAGATTGTTATACTCATGGCCTCAGAGTCACAGTACAAATCCACTTTGGGGAACTGGCAGACCACTAAAACTGAAGATTTCTCTTTCAGGTCTATGAAAAAATTTTGCTTTCTTCTGTATATTTTTATTTAATTTGAAGGTCAATTAAAATCTTGCATGAACGTTAATAAAAGTAAAAACAAAGAAATGAGTATTAAATTTTAAACTGCAATCCATATAGATCTGTTTACATTTGCATGTCCTGTCTCAGAACATGCTTATAAAGAACATGCCTTTTACTCCTAAGCAAATAGAATGAATGTGAAGTTTTAACTTTATTTTGTAATTTATACTAGAATCACTATAGCTGTGACACTTCAAGGAGTATTTTATCCAAGTACTAATTCGTTGTACCACAGTTCTCAAATCATTATAAATTTTTAAGAGACAAAGTCAAGGAAAGCAATGTTTAAAAAATGCATTTCTATGCCCCATTTCATTCCATCTCAAAGTAGACTTCGTATTTCTTACATTCTGTAGTGTCATGGTAGCATTTCGTGTGTGTGCTCTTTTCCTAAGCTTGGTTTGTTTTGTTGTTTTGCCCTCTGAATGTCCTAATTTATAATGCTTGTTTGCAAACATACTGAAAGTGACCTATCTGAGCAGTAGTGAACTTTATTTCTGAAAAACAACTTCAGGATACTTCCCTCCTGCACCAAAATTAATTAACAACCCCTGTAAACAACTCTCACTCTTCATCTTGTGTTCTACTTGGTTAAACCAAAAATTTCTTGGACAGGATTATATTCCTTTGATGTTGTATTTGGTTATTCCATAGAATTGAAAGAGGCAAATTTCATGCTGCCACTAATCCATAGATTGCCCTGCAAAGGCAGTTCTCAAACATAAATCTGGGATTACAAAAATGCACTAAAATGCAAAGACTTTTTTCATTTAAAACCTACGAAAGGATCTAGATGCTTGCCTTTGAAACAAAAATGGCTTATTTCCACAATTTTCTTTTTTCAACTGGCCAACAAAATAAAAGCTCCACAATTAAAATGGTTGACCTTGTCAATTTGTATTTTCTGCAAATTTGAAAACATTTATAGTTCTCATTGTATCGCCCTTTGTTACTTTTGTACCCTCTTTCTCCCCTAGTAGATTATAAATTTATAAGGGCAGAATTGTTTTATTTGCATGTTTTCTTTAAATATTATTTGTAGACAAAATTTTAAACCTGAACTGTTTAATGCAGTATTATTAGGTAGAAAAACCCTTTGTTTTTTTTTTTACTATGCATACATTTTGAGCAGAATCAAATATTTTCTTTCCCACCAGCTCCTTTATTTCCCCCATTAAAACAGAACCCTCTATCCAATGACTCACAACTCAATTTAAATTCAATTTTAAAAGTCCACTGTTCTTTCACCAAATGATTCTGGTTATATCAAAGCACAACTATAAAACATTTCAAAAATACAAAGCTCTCTACCCATTTAGGGTAGAAATGGAAGCCCAATAAATTCAACACTGGAAAAAGCATGGTGCTCACTAAGACAGTAAATCTTAATATACGTTCATTCTCAAGTGTCAAGCATCCCCACATCTCTCACCTGGTGATTTGATTGGTTTTATGTGTTATTAACACATTGTTTCTGGTACTAGCATGGCTCGTGGATACTTTTTAAAAATATTTATGTTACTGTGGATTCTCCTTAAACCAAGAGGCCAGAGACTAAGTAAAAATAACCCCAAGGGAGGAAGACCTTCAGGAAGCCTATGAAATGAGACACCAGCGCCATCCCACTCCATTAGAGGTGCTCCACACTCAGTATTTCTGCTACTGTGCAGTTTGGTCTGGCAGCAGAGGAACTACACCAGAGGAAGAACAACACCAGGCCCTTCTCTGAATCTGTTAAATGAGCACCTGCTCTTCCCAGTCATGGGGATTCATGCCAAGGAGGGCCAACTTCTTCCACTCTGCACGGAGGCATGCACTAGAGTACACGTCTGTTCAAGAATCAATGAGAACACAAGAGGCAGCAACCGGAGAAAGGAGAAAAGGATCCCTGTACACCACGGCTGCTTTGTGACTAGAATTTATTTCTTTGAAACACGATACAGAAATTCTAAGATATTCTAATGGGAATCGAGTCATTCTATATACAAGGCAAGAAAGACGGCAGAGCCTATTTTTGACATTTTAAGGAATAACATTGCTCTAAAAAGGGGAAAAGGAAAGGAACATTCGTTGTCAACTAAATAGTGTTCTTCATGAGTATGTGGAATAAAAATACTTAATATATAAAATCAGGATAGAAATGTACATAATTTTTATATAAACGCCAAAAAAAACCCTGAGATCACTGATCTAGAAATAACTTTGCTTTCCTCTAACTTTTATGGGTACAGTTTGCTTACCTTCAGCAAGATCTGCCTCATCACATGGTGGAACCATATAAAGGTACTCTGAGAAGCTCCACCTCTTCAAGTCTTTGATTTAGTAATTGAGTTCCCCTTAGTGCAGAAGAAAGCCTCTAGCTGGCCAGGAGGCCACGTCCTGCTTTTAGGGCCTCCTTCCTAGTTTTTGCATCTTTGTTCCCCAGTTTTTAATCCTGGGCTTCTTATCTACACTGACAATACGCAGTTCCCATCATGACAATGGTATCAGCAACAGAAAGGGATCTATTCATTATCCTATAGTCCCTGATTTGTTTGTTTGTTTTCACAAGCACAATATAAATAAATCACACATGATTTATTTGCCTAACAACACGATCCCCCTAAATGGGAAAATAACTCAAGGAGGAATAACTACCCAGTCTGTTGACTTTTGATGCCTAAATAGGAACTAATCTGTTTCCATCTCACTAGTACACATCTGTATTATGTTATTATATTTTTTGTTAAGGTAGATTCTGGCAGTGAAAACTAGCGAGCTAGCCTTGATCTCTGGTTACAATTCCAGAACTTAATAAACAGACGCGAGCAACACATCTATTATATATTTGAGCATTCATTCAGTGACAAGCAAACCAAACAGAACCATTAGGACTAAGAATACCCCAAACATCAGAATTTGAGAGCAAGGAAGGGAGCTCTCTCAGGTCTGCTATAAAGAAGACAGAAATTAATAGCCAAGGTTAGAAACTTAAACAGCCACTTGATCAAGGTCAGTAACAGTTTATGGACTGAACCGGGTGTGCAGATCCAACTTTGAGTAGTACCGCTTTAGAACAAAACAGTTCTTTGGAGTTTCCCAGTTTCTTTACCTAGCTACCAAAGATGCCCTGAGAATATCTGTCAAAAGCAGAACACATTACACATCTGAAGAATTCCCTGTATTTTTCAATCTAACAAACCTGCCCAGAAAATGAAATGAGCTATAGAAAAAAACGAGTAATCCATACTAGCTCCTAGAGTTCATTCCTTTGTCTTCCCTGTGTTGCTTACATTTATGTATTAAGTTCTAGAATTATAACCAAAGATTGAGGCTAGCTTGCTAGTTTTCATTGCCAGAATCTAACTTAACTTAAAAAAAAAAAACAATAAATAAATAAAAACTATTTCCTATATACCATCCTTCTAACTTGTAGCACTTCTTTATAAATCTTCAAGTATTATTCAGTGACTCTGTGTACACATCTATAATTCTCTCTAAAAGCCAAGCCTATCATTCACTGATGCCAAAATTAACTCTTTATTGTTTTAAGTGGAGGGATATAGACACAGGTGGATAGTATTAAGGGGGCAGGGGATAAAAAAAGAAATCCATGTGTGGCACTTATCTAGCAAATAGCAAGTTCCTGGAATCAATTCAAATGCTTAAATATTTAGTTCAGTTGAAAGTGGCTGAAAGCTTACTATACAACAAGTACAGAAATCCCTAAAAACTAATAGAAATTAACTGTCATTCTGACATAATCTGAGCCTTTTTAAGAGTAAGGTCATAAAGACTCTGTCCATATGAGTACCTTCTTGCAAGAGTTATTGGAGAATTAAATGCCCCAAGATTTCATATCATTAAAGGCTAAATACCCTTTGAATTGAATATTTAAGTTAAGATTTTTCCTATGTACTGGGTACAAATCTTTTATTACCATAGCACTTATGTTACAATAGAAGTCAACAGGGAAATGTTTTTAAATGCACAAAATGTCCCTTTATGCAACTTTGGCTGAATACAAATAATACTTAAGATGAGGTCAAGTTGTTTGCTCTCTAGCAGCAGCTTTATTGTCCCCACCATAAGGTGATTATGATCATTCAAGAGGGGTTTGGGACAAGGAGTTAAGGAAAAGTTACCTCTGATTCATACCTGGTAGGCTGTAATATTAACATTCTCAACATAAACAGATTTGACAAGTGAATCAAATTTAGTAAATGAACCTTTATCCATGTATATACTATTGGGATAGCCAAAAGTACTGCTGGCTATGACTTGCTCATAATTCTTCATTTTAAATATATGCAGGCCTTCCTTCTTAATAATTTAAGAAAATTAGGAACAGCAGGTTCAATCCAAAAGAAGGATTATTGTTCTAACCCAACTACCAGAACTGAGCCTGAGAAGTCCCAGTGAACAATAAACATCAATCATAGTCATTCTCAATGAGAGCAATAAGTCAAACTTCGATTTTTCACATTTATATTACTACAGAAAATATTACGTATATTTACTTAATGATATATTACAAATTATACCTTATTTCCATTCTGAGCACATCTCCCATGGTAACATAGTCTGCTTCCACATCGTATTCCAACTTCCTTCAATATACTACTCTCCAGGCTACCAGTTAGCTTTACCTCTCCTCCAAGATACCTCCCCTATCTGAGAGTTGCTTCTTTTTCCACCCCCAATTGGAAGAAGCCAAAAGATATGCCAGTTGGAGCAGAAATACCACCACTACGGCTGCTGAAATGTCTTATTAAGTAGAATACATCTGGATTTAAACTTGACCCTTTCTCTAAAATGCTTACGTCCCTGATGCAGTGGTCCACAGATGTTTTCTGAGCTCCCCAACTAACAAAGAAGTTATAATGCATAATCTCTTGATCAATGAAGGTGACACACTAACTGGGAAATAGCAATCTTACCAAGCCAGAAGTAACAACATTCTAAATCAAAAAAATTTTATATTAGAGGGGACTGAAAGACCAAAGGTCTTTAAAAGCTAACTAACAGCCGTTTGGAAATGAAGTCCAGAATCAAAGAGGATGCTAAATAAGACTTCACACCCACTGCAGTTACTGCCAAGCAAAAAGAACTGCCTCACAGACCACAAAAAAACTGAGCACGCAGCTGCCTCTGAAATATAGTTCTCCGAGAAAAAAACACAAGTACATAATAAAATGATTTTCATATAAAATCAAAATGGAGTCAGGCTTCCTACACAACTTTCCTGCTTTGAGTATTCCAAAGAGCTGAAAAGAGATCTGCTGGCTTTCTCATTCCTGAAGGTTGTTCATACTGTTGCCACATTTGGGGAAGAAAAGCAGAAAACCAACCAGGTCCTTGGAAGTCTTATCACACTCCAAAATAAAAGCTCTCTGAAGTGATGAGAGTTTGGAAATTGTTTTCATTTTACACCTTGCACTTGCATCATTTTTTCTAGAGGCCCTGGTAAAGAACTACATATGAGCTCGGTTTTGTCACACAGCTAAAATTCCTACAGCATGTGTTCAGGTGAATGAATTACTTTGTTTATTCCATCTTGCAGTCTCAAGATCTTTCACATCCTTTCGAAGAAGATTTAGGTGAAGAGCTCTGCCAATAACACAGAAAATAGCCATCAAAATAATCCAGGAGAAAGAATAGACGGCAAAAGTTAAAAAAATCAAACTTAAATCTCTTCTGAGAACAGCATAAAAGGTTTTTCCCAATTCTTAAACTCTAGATTTCTGGTACGACATGCCATTCAACTGTAGGTTAATGGTTATAGGCAGGATAAGGTAACCACCTTTCCCACTACAGGCTCTGAACCTCCAATTTTTTTTTAAAAAACAATGCTATGTTGTACTTCAGTAAAACCATATCCTAAACAAATCCCAATACAATCCCATAGTTGCCCAAATAAAAACATGATAATTTTATTATATGCACTACATTAAAAAACAGAACATAAAGGAAGGTGTTCTCAGGCCCTAAGATGCCCAAATAAATTACCTGTAACTTTAAAATGTCAGTCATATGAACTATAATATGAAAGCATTTAGGACCTGGAACAAGTTTCAGTTCTTTTTTTTTTTTAATACATTAAATGCAGTAATTATTTTCAAAGTTAGATAAAAGGAGTAGAAACATTTTAATATCTCTATATCCTTCCCTGTCTCTCCCTAAGTCTTCACATGCCCATGAACACCCACTCTCACCAGCTCACAAATCAAGCCCACCATGTAATCTAATGAGCTATGGCAATTTCCTTATAAAGATGTGGGGTTTATTTACTTATTTATTTATTTGAGAGAAAGCACACACATTCACATGAAAGAGAGCACCAGAGGGGGACAGGGGCAGAGGGAGAGGGAGAAGCAGACTCCCAGCTGAGCAGGAAGCCTGAACAGGCTGATCCAAAGACCCCGGGATTATGACCTTCAAGCAGAAGGCAGACGCTTAACCGACTGAGCCACCCAGGTATACCGAGATGTATTTCTTGAAGACACAGCACATACCCCAAACAAAATTCAGTTTGATATACAAACAAATTCTTAAGATTTAAGCAAAACAATGCTAAGAAAAACCAAACTATACACATACAGCACAGAAAACATTACCAAAAAGGAAAAGATATAAAGTGAAATTTCCAGATTCAAAGAAAAGAACCAGTAAGAAACCTGAGATTGGTAGATAAACCCTCCACTCACACACACAATTTAGCTTGAACTCTTACAGCTGGTTATCTCTCTCTTTTTCTTTTTACACTAATCAGGGCAGGCGCTATCTCTAGATATATCAGAACAGATATTTCTCTAGATATATCAGAACTGTTTCTTTCATAGACAAATTCAACACCACAGTGAAATGGAAGGAGACTAAGAAAAACATCCCCCATACAAAAATATCTCCTTCTCTGACATAGTGTGGATACCTAAAAAATTCCCTCCGTTCTGATAATTTTGTAAGGGCGCCTGATAAAATATGACTTCTGGGAGGTAGACAGCATCTTACAACAAAAGTCTCACTGCCACATCTTAGTATGAGCTACTGAATTAAAGGAATTTATGAAAAATCTAAAGGTCATGAGCTATAACTTAGGAAGAAAACAGATATAGGATGATGGAACAAAACCAAATTCTGCCCAGCTGAGTATCTGTCAAATGCGGAATCTTCAAAGCCATAGGACATAGTCAAGAGGTCTCCATGAAGTACAAATTCACTAAAAGAACTTTATTAATTTTGCATTTTTATTTCAATGACAATCTATAAACCTTATTAGTTTACAACCTGGATCACCTGGAGGACCACCTTACAACCATATCAAAAATCTGAGCTCAGTGGAGTACAGACGACCATACTGGCACCAAGCAGAACAGCGAGAAATTCACGGGCAGAGGCTAGAAAACTTCAAAAAGAGTAGGAAACTGACTCATCACCTACTGCAGCACCAGCATGACTGATTAAAAAAAGTATCATCAATCTCATAAAACAAATGCTATTTGAAGGTTACTGGTTTTTTGCTTTGTTTTTTATTTTGTTTTAATTTTAGAGGTATATGAGAGCTGTAAGTATGAGGATTGTAGACAAGAGTTTTAAGTTACATTATAATCAAATAATTTAAGATAATTATATAGCATCTACAAGATAAACAAGTATTATTGTTACCAATTTTTCATTACATATATTAACCATACCAATACCAACCTTCAGTAATGCAAAACTCAGCATGGTTGAGGGAAGAACAAAAGATGATCATACGGACTATATGACAACAGCACTACTAGAATTGGTATATTTGTTTGTGTGGGGGGAAAAAACACCATATAGCAAGCAATATTTCCTATCCTCCCTTTGGCTGCCATAAAGGCATCTTAGAGACACAGTTATGATCTAACTAGAACAACTATGGTCAGTCCCTGTGGTAGGCAGAAAAATGCCCCCACGACACCCTGAAAACGTCCATGAGCTAACCCATCCTATAAATCTATTATGCCACATGACAAAGGGAAATTAAAGTTGCTAATCAGCTAACCTTAAAGTAGGGAGATTATCCTGACTTATCCAGGTGGGTCCAACGTAATCCCAAGGATCCTTACACATGGACGGAGGAGGAAGAAGTGATGTGATGTATGAACTCAGTGCATGTCTGTTGCTGGTTGTATGTATGTTGCTGGTTTTTAAGATAGAGAAAGAAGCCAAGGAGCCAAGGAATGTGGACAGCCTCTAGAGGGCCAGAAAGGACAAGGACACAGACTTACTCCTAAAGCCTCCAGAAAAGAACACAGCCCTGCTGACACCTTGCTTTTCACCCAGTGAAACCCACTTAAGACTTCAGAACTACAGAACTGTAAGACAATAAATCTGTGTTACCACTAAGTTTGTAGTAATTTATTACGGCAGCCACAGGAAACCAGTACAATTCCTTGTACTATTCCTTTTTCCCCATGCTATGTATCTTCTCTCCCGTCACTTGACAAAATCCAGCCTTTCATTTTTATTTCACTATTTAATATGTATTTCCTGTGGGCTATATCAGCTCCTTTATAGAACAAAGGAATATACATTTTTAAAGTAAATGATACGATGCTGTCAAACACCCCAAATACCCATGGCACATGAACCTGCAAGAGGTGTTGAGAATACAAAAAGCATATGATAGAGTCACCCCTGACCTCCTCTGTAAAACAGGGATTCCACCAGACGGTGGCTACTTTCTCTTCGGAGTCATTTAGTAACAGCGAGTAAGGGGGTGAGGGGGCACTGCTCAGCAACAGTGAGGACTGGATGTGGCCACTCTGGGTAAGGGGAGGCAGGCAGGGCTGGGTCCTGTGGTAACATAGGGCAGCCCAGGCTCAGGCGGGCAGAAGTCGGACGGCCAGGTGAATTCCAGTGTGAAGCTAGGTAGCAAGATGAGGTAGAGAGAAAAGAATGCCACAACAGCACCAAAGGTACTGACAAGAACAAAAGAAAAAAAAAAAAACAAAAAACAGGCTGAAGAAATGGATCACAAATTAGATAGTAAACAGGAAGGAAACAAAGGCAGAAGAGGCGGGTAGATGGTAAGAAAATGAACTGCCCAACGGGGGGACTGCAGATTAGGGAAAAGCCAGAAAACAAGGGGAGGGATGATAACAGATTATAAGGGCTGGATAATTCAGAAATTAGGGTCAGAGAGTATGACAGTTTCCACCAGGGCAACTGACAGATGGTTCCAGAAAGAAACAGAGTCAAAGAGTTTGCTCAAATCTGGCCATAAGAGAATCATAAGACTATGAAAAGAAGTTTGACTGAAGTTGACACCAAAGAAGACAAGGAAATCCCTTGGGAGGTATTTTCAGGAAATATTTTGTAGAAACTGCCTGGGGGATATTCTTGGCCACAGAAGTCTTGGGTAATTGGCCCTAAGAGCTTTGGTAAGTATGGAAGCTATCATAATAAAGAGTGGCATGTGCCCATGTCTGCTTCCAAAGCCCATAATCTCCAAAACTGTAAAAACTATAAAAATACAGTGAATATTTTTAAATGGATGATTCCATACACTTATAATTAACAGGTGGACCTTATGTTACACACAAGGTACATAAAAGGTGACAAAGGAGTTTTTAAAAATCAAATGATTTAGATACACAACATGAACTGCGGAAAGCAGAATAAGCATTTCTTCCACAGAGCTAGGGCAACAGGAAGAAGTACGAAGGAAAGAGGAAATAAAGGTGAATGCAATCAGGCTGATGGTTTGGTTTGGAGAATTCTTTGCAGGGAGAGATGGGAGAGTTGTGTGACTGGGGTAAAATTATGCCTGAGATATCCCACTGAAGCCAGAAGACACCATAGGTTCCAGAAGGTCATCCTGGTTCCCAACATACCCCTTCCTCCACTGTCTCACCCCCTCCATCCACTCGGGCAAGAATCTACTTCCCTGAAAAGTTCAACACAGACCAAGGCTGAAATCATATGCTCTTGTGTTTGCTTTACTTTTTACATCTTTCCTGGGTCAGAGGAGAGAATTAATGTACATCAGGATGCCTGAGCAATTACAAGAGAGGTAATTTTACTTAATGACTTTACAAAATTTATTCTCCTTCAATTAAGACCAAAATAATCTGAAATTAAGATATAACTAGATGGATGTTGACTGACTATAATTTACTAAAACATAGGAACATACGTTCTCCCTGAAGCTTAGGCCAAAGAGCCTAAGGGCCATCACAAGCCATCAAGAAAGCATAAACAGATACTCTGAAAACGCCAGGAGAATATTTACTACCTTATTGGTTTTAGACAAGTTACAATGACAGAGACTTCCAAAAGTAGCCAAACTGAAGTCTGCAGAAAATATTCACAGCTCTAAAGATGTTACAAAGCAAAGTTACTAGTTTAGTACTATGTAAACCAAAGCTAAGGTAAATGCTACAATATCTTAAATCAACAAACCCAACTACATGCAGCAACCTAAAATCTAAATTAATAGCTCAGTGAAGTGAGTAAATTAACTTGAGTGAAAACAAAGGGTCAACAGCAATTTATCTATGGTCTATTCAGTGGCCTTATTCTTAAAACAACTGTAAATTCGAACTTCATTATGCCTGCAATCTGATTAAAGCAGATAAAGAATACAATTTGATCTTGGCAAGTTTGACATCCAGATGCATGAGGTGTAACAGCACTGGTAAATTCTCTACGTAAGAATCACCCAGTCCAATCAATAACCTCGGGTTAAATTTCATTAAATTGACGTATGAAAAATAAGCATGGATTAACCAACAGAAACCACGTTCAATTAAGTTCACTGCAAACTAATCTTCCTGTGGTTTAACAAACATCTTTATTTTTTTTAATGTTTTTTTATTATATTATGTTAGTCCCCATACAGTACATCCCTGGTTTCTGATGTAAAGTTCTATGATTCATTAGTTGCATATAACACCCAGTGCACCATGCAATACATACCCTCCTTACTACCCATCACCAGTCTTTCCCATTCCCCCCCCACCCGAAGCCCTCAGTTTTGAACAAACATCTTTAAAGAAGAAAACTATAGCAGCACTAATGAAATCAGTGTAGCCAGAGGCCAGGTAGGAGTGAAGGCACAAACTTTCGACATGATGCATGAACTTAGAAAAGCTCCTTTTATCTTTTCCTTTGTTTCAGATTTCAAAGAAAAAAAATCTACAGTGAAAACAGCTAATATTTATTTATTGAGCACCTGTCATATACAAGATACTCAGCTCATTGAATTCTCACAACAACCCTTTGAGCTAGTACTATCACTAGCCCTACTTTCCCAAAAGGAAACTAAAGGGGAGAGAAATAACATTCCCCAAGTCACAAAATCGACAAATAGCTGAGGCAAGATGTGAACTCAAGAAGTTTTACTCCAGAATCAGTGTTGTTACCCATTCTATTATACTGTCTCATAAAAGGTAAGCTTCTCCATGTAAACATCAAAAACCCATCTAAGAGAGCAAAGAGGAAAAAAACAGCTATTCATAAAATATCTGTGAGCTCAACTCACTCAGCGATAGGCAAACATTTTCTATAAAAGGCCAGATAATTATTTTAGACTTTGTGGCCCACGTGGTCCTTGTCACAGCTATTCAACTCTGCTGCTGAAACCAAAAGCAACAATAAGCAAATGAGCACAGCTGTGTTCCAAAAAAGATCTTCAAAGTTAAAAATTTACAAACACAGATAATAGGCCAAATATGACGGGGGTGGGGGGGGCTAAGTTGCCAAACCCAGGCTAGCTCACAAGCAGGAGATTTAAAAATTTCAAAAAACTTTAAAATTCATGACTCCTATATAAATCAATTACATAAAAAAATCACGCAAGCTACAAGAAGTAACATCAAAGACCTTCTCAAGGGAAAGTGGTTTCATCTGCAGGAAAACAATTATTCTTAATTATAGTTAAAATGCATTGTTTTAGTGTTAAGAGCAAGCTTTTCCCTTTGCTGCCTCTTAGAGGCACCTCCAGAGTTTTCTGAATCCGCAGGGAAGGCAGCACCTCCAGCAGAGAACAGGTCTCACAAAGCCACGGCCATTTGCACCAGGGCTCCTGCCAGTCTACCTTCGTTCCTGGCCCACACTGACTCCTCATCAACACCATCTGTTCTGCTAGGGTGAGGGTGGTGACACTCAGCCAACAAAATCTTCCTAGAACAGTGAAGGACAGAAGACTAAGAGCACACTTCAGTTAGCATATACAAATTAAACAGATGTAAACGCACTGATCTGAAAATTCAACCTTTTCTGACACTGACTTTCTAGCTTTTAACTGGTATCCTCCTGGCTGCCCACCCAGTTAGGAACAGAGGACAGATCTTGTTCTCTTCCCACAGATTCGCCTGGCCTAACTCAAGATATGAACAACAAGAAAAGTGGAATCTTCTTGACCTTTCTATTGCTCACATTATTCTATCACCTACAGCTAAATGTATAATATATCTTAAATTACTCCCCTTCATCTCACATTCCTAATGCTACCACTGTAATTTGACCTTTCCCACTTATTACCCTATTTGGTTTCCAAATCTTTTTAATCACTTACAAAATTTGTATACAAATATACATGGAAATATATAAAACCAAACATACAAGAAAAATATGAAGAGTTACATATGTAAATACAAATTCTAATGTATCTTCCTTATCCCAATGACTCATCAAGCACATTCTACTTGGAAACCTGATTATAGCCACAGTTTCCAAACTTGGCACCACCAAAATAATCCTTGTAAAATGAACACGACACTCAAACACATCAATGTATAGAACACAGTGTGAACACCAAGGGTATGCTTCTTTCAGCCTGGACAAGCCACCAGGGAAAGCATAAGGCTGGGCCATTAAGTCCTACTACACAGTAGGACTAGGAACAGGAAGTAACTCGGTGATGTGATACATTCCAGCAGAAACAGCAGCAAATCTGAACAGAAAACAGGCCTCTCTATAGAGTCCATTACTTCACTGAGACATAAATCAGAATCAAAACTAACTCTATTAGAAACAAATTCTTTAATGAATTAGAATAATGGTCAACACTGAACGCAAAAGATAAATCGGGGAATTAATGGCTTGAATTGACTTTCTTTTAAAGGGAAAAGGCAGCCAATGTTAAATGTAATGTATGTTACTTCATATACCCACACACACACACGCACACACACCCAACCACTCTGTATTCAGCAATTTACATTCATAAAGCATCTCAAGAAAAGCCTAAGAAATTTTAATTCATTAAACCTCTTAATACTCCTATGAAGCAAGTACCATGTGGCTCAGAATAACAAATTAAAAATTAAGCTCACACATTTCATAACTCATTAATAAAAAATTTCACTAAAAATTTCAGAATTAATTCCAGAACATGTTTGCTTTATTCATCATGTATTCAATACTTCCAACTTTTCACGATGCTTTTCAATGTCCAAATGAGAATACACCATAACAAGTATACATCTAAAATGCTTACTCTAGGACGTCCACGTGGCTGAGTCCGTTAAGTGTCCGACTCTTGATTTCAGCTCAGGTCATGATCTCAGAGTGGTGGGATCAAGCCTCTCATCAGGCTCCACACTCAGTGGGGACTCTGCTTGAGATTTTCTCTCTCCCTCTCCCTTGGCCCCTGCCCCGCCCCTCCACATTCTCTCTAAAATAATAAATAAATAAATCTTTTAAAAAATGCTTACTCTAGCTTCCTATATTCTTTTGAACTAGGTATTTACAGGACTCAGCACATACAGAATCCACTGCACTGATGATACAGGCATACCTTAGAGATACTGTGGGTTTGGTTCCAGACAACCGTAAGAAGCAAATATTTCAATAAAGCAAGTCAAATGAATTTCTGGTTTCCCATGTACACACCTTAATTAAAAAATACTTCACTGCTAAAAAATGCTAACCATCGTCTGAGCTTTCAGGAAGCTGTAATCTTTTTTGGTGATGGGAGGGTCTTGCCTCAGTATTGATGGCTGCTAACTGATCAGGGTGGTGATTGCTGAAGGCTGGGGTGGCCATGGGAATTTCTAAAATAAGACAACACTGAAGTCTGCCATACTGACTGACTCTTCCTTTCGCAAACAGTTTCTTTGTACCATGTGATGTTATTTGCAAAAACTTCTGTGGGTATTTTCAAAATTAGAGCCAATCCTCTCAAACCCTGTTGCTGTCTTATCAACTAAGTTTGTCATATTCTAAACCCTCTGTTGTCATTTCAACTATCTTCACAGCATCTTCACCAAGAATAGATTCCATCTCAAGAAATCACTGTCTCTGCTCACCCATAAGAAGCAACTCCTCATGCACTGAAGCTTTATCATGAGATTTTAACAATTCGGTCACATCTCCAGGCTCCACTTCTAATTCTAGTTCTCTTGCCATTTCTACATCTGCAGTTACTTCCTCCACTGCAGTCTTGAACACCTCAAAGTCATCCATGAGGACTGGAATCAACTTTTAAACTCCAGTTAATGTTGATATTTTTACCTCTTCCCATGAATCATGAATGTTATTAAAGGCATCTAGAATGGTAAATCTCCTTTCCAGAAGGGGTTCAACTGACATTGCTCAGATCCATCAGAGGAACCACTATCTAGGGCATCCATAGCCTTACAAAATTTACTTCTTATATATTAAGACTTGAAAGTCAAAATTTCTCCCTGATCCATGGGCTACAGAATGGATGCTGTGTTAGCAAGAATGAATACATCAGCCTCACTGTACATCTTCACCAGAGCTCTTAGGTGACCAGATGCATTATCAATGAGCAGTAATGTTTTGAAATGTATCTTTATCTGGGCAGTAGGTGTAAAGGTAGGCTTAAAATATTCATTAAACCATGTTGTAAACAGATATGCCGTCATCCAGGTTTGTTGTTCCATATATAGAGCACAGACAGATTTAGCATAATTCCTAAGGGCCCTCGGATTTTCACAATGGTAAATGAACACTGGTTTCAACTTAAAATC
Source organism: Ailuropoda melanoleuca (assembly GCF_002007445.2). Classification (NCBI taxonomy): domain Eukaryota; kingdom Metazoa; phylum Chordata; class Mammalia; order Carnivora; family Ursidae; genus Ailuropoda; species Ailuropoda melanoleuca. Next base: position 5,817,784 of record NC_048225.1, on the reverse strand, counting down.
ACCAGCTGGATTAGCCCCTAACAAGAGCATCAGCCAGTCCTCTGAAGGTCTGAATCCAGGCATTGACTTCTACTCTCCAGCTAAGTCTGAGATGGCATCTGCTTCCAATAGAGGACTGTTTTGTCCACACTGAAAATCTGCTTAGTGTCATACTCCGAAAATTAAATAACAGAAAACCTCACTAAAAATGGAGTCAGGAGGTTAGGCAGGGGGAGCTCTCACACCCTTCCACTTGTTGTCAATTGCAAACCCAACAGGAGAGAGGGACCTTGCACACAGATACTATTTTATCCCAGCAGAAGGAAGAAAGGCTTTCCTGTTTCCCCAGCAACAGCCAAGCCAATGAGAAGCCACCATACTTCCAGCCCCCAGTTTATTCCAATAGACTTCTGTTTATAACAGCCTTCCCAGGTTACCCCTTTCGCCTATAAAAGAGCATTCGTCTCTTTTGTTCTGCCGACTTGCCTACGGTTTGGTTTGCTTGTCCCAGATTGCAGTTCTCTCCTATTCCCAAATAAACACAGGTTTGCTGGTAAAAATAACTGGCAGTTTTAAGGTTAACACCACCTTCATTAATTCTCTTCCCTAGATCTTAGGGATAACTTGCTGCTTCACCTGCACTTTGACATTATGGAGACCACTTCTTTCCTTAACCCTCATGAACTAGCATCTATGAGCTTCAAACTTTCCTTCTGCAGCTTCCTCACCTCTCTCAGCCATCACAAAACTGAAGAGAGTTAGGGCCCTGCTCTTAAATTACGTTTCGGCTTAAGGAAATGTTGTGGCTCATTTTATCTTTTATCCAGACCACTAGAACCTTCCTCATATCAGTAATAAGGCTATTTGGCTTTCTTATCATTCACATATTCGCTGGAGTAGCACTTTTAATTTCCTTCAAGAACTTTTCCTTCCATTCACAACCTGGCTAACAGATATGAGAAGCCTAGCTTTTGGCCCATGTTAGCTTTTGACATGTCCTCCTCACTAAGCTTAATCATTTCTAACTTCTGATTTGAAGTGAGAGATGTGTGATTCTTCCTTTCACTTGAACACTTAGGGACCACTGTAGGGTTAACTGGCCTAATTTCAACACCGCTATGTCTCAGGAATAGGGAGACCCAAGGAAGAAGAGAGACCAGGAAAAAATGGATCAACAGAGCAGTCAGAATACACAAAACATTAATGGACTAAGTTCACCATCTTATGTGGACACAGTTCCTGGCACCCGAAAATAATTACAATAGTAACAGTAAAAATCACTGATCACAGAACACAACGACAACTATAATGATGAAGTTTAAGATATTTCAAGAATTACCAAAATGTAACACAAACACACAAAGGTGAAAAAATGCCATTGGAAAAATGGAAGTCAACAGGCTTCTTGAACAAAAGTTTGCCACAAACTTTCAATCCTTAAAAAAAAAAAAAAAAAAAAACAGTATCTGTGAAGTGCAGTAAAATAAGCTATTCCTATATATAAAAAGTGTAACCAATGAAAATCTGACACACAGATGGGGAATGACTGGCCATTTAGGGAGTTCCTTTAAGACACTTACCAAAATATGTTCCCATTGTTTCATAAAACCTTGTAAGGGCAACACATACATAATATAGGCTGCTGCTTCTTTTTGTAATGTTTATCCACACTGGAGTGAATGACTACATTTTATAGATTTGTATGTTTGTGAACCTATATTTTAAGATGCCTCTGTTATTTCTTTTAATATAAAAATAAGCATACAGCAAATTAAAAATCAGTGGTTCTGGGAGCTCCTGGGTGGCTCAGTTGGTTAAGCATCCAACTCTTGGTTTAGGCTCAGGTCATAATCTCAGGGTCATGGGATCAACTCCACATCAGACTCAGCAATGCTTGGGAGTCTCTCTCCCTCTGCCCCTTCCCACTCTTGTGTGCAAACTCTCTTTCTCTCTCTCAAATAAATAAAATCTCTAAAAAAAAAAAAAAATCAGTGGTTCTATTTAAATAGTTTTTATCCAACCAAGGAGAAGCATTTTAGTAATTATGTAGGGTTTGTGCCTTATGATTAAGGTATAAATTTTTAATAAACACTCAAGTCCTGCTGTTAGTCCATCTATAGAAAACAAATGTATTTGGTTTGTACTAATTATTATTCATTATAAAGTTCTCCCTTCTGAAATAAAGACTGCTAATAGTCGCTGGTAACAGATATAAAACACATTTCTACTTTACAATAAAAAGCTGTACATTTTCCAACAGTCTAGACTGGCTACCAGAATTCAATCCAGGAAACATTAATTTAGCACCTTTCATATGCCAAAGGAGAAAAATGGAACTTTTGTGACATCCATTGCCTGGTAATGACTCAAAATCTAGCATCAAAAAAATTACACTGAATTGCAAGAGCAATATAAAAACTAACATGCTACTGATGAAAATGACAAAAATGTTAGGCTACATTTGTTGTTTGATTCTAGGAAAACATTTGTTTTGCAATTTTCTACCAATTCAACTTTAGAAGTATATAGAATATGTCTATGACAAATGCAAAACCATTTCAAATGAACACAAGTTTTCTCCACTCTGATCATTCCACAATGAATGACTATTACATGGCATGTGGCAATCCAATCAGGTTGTTAGACAAGAACAACAAAAGTGTTCCAACTGAGTCATGATATTCGTCGGCTACCTACTCAAAACATTCATAAGTACACCAGGAGGGATCCAGTAATACACAATATGCATCACTGGCTATCAGATAAAACACTGATGGATGTTCATACTATCAGGTGGTGACACCTGTGAATCACATCAGGCTCTATTACATAAATTACTTGGTGGGCCGCCTCTACCCAGTTCATTCCACAGGAGAGAAAGTGAAGAAAACAGCAGAAATAGGTGGCAGATACCCAAAACACTGACCTGCTGGAGGCAGTATTAGGACAACTCTGCTTGTTGTCTCTATCTTGTGTTGAGTATGCATAACAAGAGCAAGAAGCATTTAATCTCAGATTAAACTTGAACACCCTGCACAAATGTATTTCTAACACTTCCACATAAAAACTAGTCACTGCAAGAGAGAAGGTAAATAGTTACAAGGGGCTGGGGGTGGGATAAACAGGGAAAGGTTGATAAAAGGGTACAAGTTATAAGAGGAATAATAGCTGAGGAGCTAATGTATATAACATTGTAACTAGTTGACTATGGGTGATGTACTGTACAACTGAAATTGACTAAGACTGCAGAACTTAAATGTTCTCACACACCCCCCCAAAATAAATAAATAAATAAATAAATAAATAAATGTGAGATGATAAAAGTGAATTTCTCAATGGGAGAAATTCTTCTACAATATATACGTGCATCAAATCAGCATACTGTACAACCTTAGATATCTTACAATTTCATTTGTCAATTATACCTCAATAAAGCTGAAAAAAACACTACTCACTATAGCTGAGTTACTTTGACTATCCTCAAAACAAAGTCATGATGTTAGTGTCTCATTCTGACCATCTGCCCCATTCTTCAGAATCTATATAATTCTATTTTTGGGAAGTCTTCCCCACCTCTATTCATCCCATGATGAGACAGCTCTTAAACTTGAAATCTACAACACTGATTAGAAACTTGACCACATAATTAAGTCTTCATGGTATGAAAATAACTCCATTTAGCTTTGGAGTAAAATATTCCTGATGCACATCCTGGCTTGAAAATGTGTGTTTTCACTGATTTCTTTTTTTTTTTTTAAAGATTTTATTTATTTATGCGACAGAGATAGAGACAGCCAGCGAGAGAGGGAACACAAGCAGGGGGAGTGGGAGAGGAAGAAGCAGGCTCATAGCGGAGGAGCCTGATATGGAGCTCGATCCCATAACGCCGGGATCACGCCCTGAGCCGAAGGCAGACGCCTAACCGCCGTGCCACCAGGCACCCCTTCACTGATTTCTTAATCTCTTCATTGTTTTAGGATGTAGAGATATCCCCAACTACATTCTGAAGTCTTATGACAGAAAGGACCTTTTGTTTTGCTTTATATTCCTAGCATTATGCTTTGCTCAAATGGATGCTGGAAAAAGAGTTTAATATATTCACTGCCTATTATAAATGTTTTAATGTTTATAAATAAATAAGTAAACAGGCCATGTATTGTAACATAAAATATTTAAGGGCACTGGAGAAGGGTAGGTTATAGGATATCTAAAGATTCACAATAAATTATAATGTAAGGGATTTCTGCATTAGTTTAAGATATTTCATCAAAGGAGACTGTGCACAAGTTTAGATTGAAAGACTTGAAGAAGTGGAGGTGTCTAGTCCAATTCCTCCCATAACAAAACCTACTCATCTGCGGTTGATATATGATAAAAGTCAGGGAGATGGGGATGTCCATGAACTTTGTACAAGTAATTCTATGTACGTTATTTTATACATTTGAAAGATTACTCTGAGTAGGGGTCTACAGGCATTATCAGACCCCTAAAAGGACCCATGGCAGAAGAGGAAGAGGGTAACAGGGACAGAGGATATGAGGAACCCTGCACAACAGGGAAATGGATTTACGGCACAGCTGTGAGTTCAATATCTTATAACTTCCAAGTAGAATATTTATAATTCAGGTCTCCCATTCTCTACTATCACATTTGCCAAGTGAACCTTAAAGTTTAAATCTACCCTGTAACTGACTTTCAGCCCAAAGTATATCTACTTAGTCAGTACTAAATGAAGGACAAACCAAGCTGGTAACGGTGTTATAAAACAACACCACTGCTGAACATACTAAAACAAAGATTTCTTGAAGGTTAGCTTTTCTGATTGTTTCCCAAAGGAAAACAATGACAGTCAATTCCTCAAGTAGGATCTTTCATATCAGAATCTTTATATGGCTTCTCATTTCCATCAACTAGAACATTCAAAGTAACAGCTGTACTTCATACAGATTCTGCAATTTTATTTTAGTTTTGACTATAATAATCATGATTGTTTCTTCTTCAAAAAAAGAAATTACAAGCTCAAGATAAAAATTACTTTTACAGAGTACTTACAGAATTGCCCATATTTCCAACCGGTAAGTTCAATGTAGAATTTCATTAAAATACAGTTCTTAAATACTTGTTTAACCTAATTTTCTTACCAACAAAACAAAAACCTTTGTTAGCAAAAAGTGCAAGTGACTATTTTAATAATCCATTTGCAGGTAAGAATAATTCTACTTTAATCAAAATAACACCTGCTTGAAATTCTTCACTCTTTAAATGATCATTAAACAGTTTTGATGTGGTTTCTTTCATGATAACTCAATTTTATTAACAAAATTCAACACATTCAATGTGATTCAGTCACAGTTTACTTTATGATATCTTACACACTCTCTATATACTGACGTTTACAGAAAAAAAAAAAATCATAGCAGTGACACCTCCACGAAGCTTGGAGACAGAAAGCCAAGCATTTAAAGGAGGCATTTAATAAGATTATATGGTTTCTCTCTTTCAAGCATAACAAAAGAGAAATCAGTCCTTTGACCTTTAAGTATCAAGAGACCCTTCAATTTGGACTTGATAAAACATGCAACCTGTCAGTAAGCTAACAAACTTGAATAGTGAAATAAAAATGTTCCTTGAACAAAGATTCTCATGAATAATAGTGTACATGCCAATTTGGAAGAATTAAAGCACCCTGGGGCACCTGCTTGGCTCAAGAGTTGGATAAAACTCTTGATTTCAGCTCAGGTCATGAGCTCAGGGTCATGAGATTGAGCCCCGCAGATGGCTCCACAGTAAGTGTGAAGCCTGCTTGGGATTCTCTCTCCTTCTCCTCTGTCCTCCCCCATGCCTGGCTCACACACACCCTCTTTCTCTTTCTAAAAAAAATATATATATATATGTACCTGTAACCAATCTCTCGCCCTCCCTCTCTAAAAATTGTGTGTGTGTGTGTGTGTGTGTGTGTGTGTATATATATATATATACACACTAAGCTATATATATATATAGCACACTATATATATATTGTGTACAATAACGGAGTCCCACATTATCACTACCCTGGATTCTAGTAACATCCACATGATTGTATCTCAATAAAGCTGCGGGGGAAATCCAGATGTAGAGTTCAATAGTTCATATGCCACCCATTCTGTATTCCTCTGTATTCTTACCTCACTATTAAAAATGAATATCCATGACAATATTAGAGTTGAAAAGCCAAAAATAGGTACCAAGCAAAGACACTCACATCTACAAACCCTAAACAGATTTAGTTTTCCTAGTACTTGGGGTCTTCCTAGATGTCTAAGTGATTTCTATTTTAACTCAGTCGTAATCGAAGTATATACTATGTATGAATTCAACCCTTTTAAATATACTGAGGCTTATTTTATGACTTAGTATATGATACTTTATGAATACACCATGTGAACTGGAAAAGAATGAAAATTTCACACTTATCAGATGTACTGTTCTACAATATCAATTGGGGGTGCCTGGGTGACTCAGTCAGTTAAGCAGCCAATCTTGGTTTCAGCTCGAGTCATAATCCCAGGGTCCTGGAATCAAGCCCCACATCAGGCTCTGCACTCAGCACAGAGTCTCCTAGAGATTATCTCCCTCTCCCTTTGCCCTTCCCCCTGCTCAAGCTCTTGTGTGTATGTGTGCTCTCTATCTTTCTCTCTCTCAAATAACTAAATAAAATATTTTTAAAAATAAATAAAGTAAAATAAAATAAAATATTGATTAGACTGAAGTGATTGATGGTGCTGTCCAGACGGATCCTCAGTGTCTTCATATGCCTATTTAATGTAGTTGCTCTACCACTTGCTGACAAAGAACAGTTAAGTCCCCTGAAATGATGTGGAGCTCTCCTTTCCAGACTATGTCTTCCAGCAGTCTCCTCTCATCCTGAAGGCCATAACTGCCCTAGCCCTATCCCCTTGTCCCCAGACCAGAAACACTGCATACTTTCTATGTGAATTTCTTCCTACTCTGTAACTGTGGTCCATCCTTACGGCAAAATTACCACAACAGAGAATCTAACCTGTGCCAGTCCTTTCTTGCTAATTTTGACTCCTCTCTAAAATCTGCTTATTTTTGTTCTCTCAAGTCCTTAAGTTTCATATTTTATCCAAAACTTGTAATTCTTAGCTGCAGGAGGGTCAATCCATTAGTCACTTACTATACCTGTACCACAGAAGCCTATAGGCCGACTAAGTTTTTTCACAGTTTGTGTGTGTGCATGTTTCTCCCTGAACCCTAATAATAAACCTAGTATACCCAAAAATCTCAGAAAAGCCAGAATCCATGAAAAGTTTGGTAAAGCAAATTCTATGAATCAATAACTGTTACTCCATGAATAATAACATAATACATTCAGCAAGAGGAAGATCAGTAATAGTCCTGATTAGATGTGCATTTAATTAAGATAATTCTGATGCCTATGTTGGAGGATGGATTTGAGAAAGCAAATCCGTTAGGGGGCTCAGTCCAAAGTAAAGAATAGGGAGCTGATAATAGCAGACATGAAGGAAAGGGGGACTTAGAGCAATCACAAGTACAGAGGTAAGTAAATAAGTTGGTTCTCCAGCAATCAAAAGGAATGTCAAGGGAAAAGTCACAAACATTCTGCCCACACAATCCACAGCATGAAAATATTATGCCTTTTACTCTTCTCTTCATGTTGCTTATATTCACATCTATCACCTCAGTCTACCCTCCAGAAATGGGAAGTAAGTAGTGATTATATCAAAACTCTTCCATACTGTACTAAAAGTGGGCCTTCCTATTGAATCACTACACTGAGTGATTGGCCCACTGAGCCAAAATGAATATATCCTTTTCAATATAGAGATACAGGTCACCACCACCAACTGATCAGTTAGCACATAACAGGAAACCTATCTGCTATCCCTGATTTATAGTTTGACCAGACTGATCTATGGAAAATAATTTTATATATAATCATACTAAACATACACATTTTAAGTATCTCTGTATACGCTATCCAGGCTCAAGTTCATATATTGAGCCTCTTAATCTAGCAAACCCACCTGTTCAAATTTAGCTTTGACTCCCTCATATATATCTTCACAACAGGACACGTACATTTCCATCTGCAAGCCTTTGTTATGCTATCCCCTTGTTAAAAAGTAAAAGGTCCTTATGACCACAATTCTTGGCTAAATTCCTTTCTTCAAGTCCTCAGTTCAAGTCCTGTCCACACAGGTCCTTGCACTGCCTCCCTCCAAAACATGCCTGTAACACACGTAAGCCAACAGGCATTGTTATCATCACTTAATGTTTATGTTCTCTATACCTAAAGAAACTACAAACAACACAAGTATAAGCACGCCATTGGTCATCAGGAAAATGCAAATCAAATCCCCAATTATGCACCACTTCACACCCTGTAGTATAACTAGAATCAAAAATACATGGGGCACCTGGGTGGCTCAATCAGTTAAGTGTCCGACTCTTGGTTTCAGCTCAGGTTATGATCTCATGGGTCATGGAATCAAGCCCCATGTCAGGCTGTGCTCGGAGAAGGGAGTCTGCTTGAAGATTCTCTCCCTGCACACACAGGATCTCTCTCTAAAATAAATAAATAAATCTTTATAAAAAAAGTACAGATGATGACAAGTGCTGGTGAAGGTGTGGAAGAATGGAACCCCTCAACACTGCTGGTGGAAATGCAAAGCAGTACGTCTATTCTGTAAAACAGTCTGGCAGGTCCTCATTAAGTTCAACACAGCTAGCAGCTGTACATACCCCAAAAAAATGAATGCTTATATGCACAAAAAGTCTGCATATGAATGTTCATAGCAGCATCATTCATAATCACCCAAAGATAGAAACAATTCAAACATCCATTAACTGGTGAATGGATAAACAAAAAGTGGCATATCAATGGAATATTATTCAACCATAAAAATAAATAAAGTACTGATACATATAACAACATGGCTGAAGCTTAAAAAACATTATGCTAAGTGAAGTCAGTCAGTCACAAAAGACCACAAATGATACCATTTATATGAAATATTCAAAATTAGCAAACCTGTAGAGATAGAAAATAGATTACTCGTTGTTTATGGCCAAAAGAAAATGGGGGTTTGAGGAGTAACAGCTAAATGATGTGGTATTTCCTTCTGGAGGTGATGAAACATTCTACAATTGTGAAACAGTTGGACAACCCCACAAACAAAATGAAAACTACTGAATTGTACACTTCGAACGAACAAACTGTAAGATACGCATGTGATTTTTGTCTCAGTAAAGCTGTTATCAATAAAGAGAGGGGAGTGGGGGGAGTGGAGAAGTGGGCTGAAAGTCTTCCACTGAGAAAGGAGTAACATGATGCACTAATTTTCAACATATTTAACCCTGTATCAGGACTTCAAGGTCTAGAAGAGTTCCATACCTGAATATTTTACTGTCTTCTTGCTGATTAAGAATCACAATTATTAATGCTAATCATAACATTTACTAATTAAGATATTCAGAGAATTGTAAAAAGGAGGACTTCCAAATAATCCCATTTAAAACTGTACTAAAAAGAATAAAATATCCAGGAAAAAATTTAACCAAGGAGGCGAAAGACCTACATTTTGAAACCTAGAAGACTTCAGTTTCTGATGAAAGAAACTGAAGATGACACAAATAAGAAGATATACCATGCTCATGGATGGGAAGAATAGTGCTGAAATGTCCATACAACACAAAGCAATCTACAGAATCCATGCAATCGCTATGAAAATACCAGTATCGGGGCGCCTGGGTGGCACAGCGGTTAAGCGTCTGCCTTCGGCTCAGGGCGTGATCCCGGCGTTATGGGATCGAGCCCCACGTCAGGCTCCTCTGCTATGAGCCTGCTTCTTCCTCTCCCACTCCCCCTGCTTGTGTTCCCTCTCTCGCTGGCTGTCTCTATCTCTGTCAAATAAATAAATAAAATCTTTAAAAAAAAAAAAAAAAAAGAAAATACCAGTATCATTTTTCGCAGAACTAGGACAAATAACCCTAAAATTTGTTGGGAGCAACAGAAGACTTCAAATAGCCAACGCCACTGTGAGGAAGAAGAACAAAGCTAGTGGGATCATGACCCCAGATTTCAAAATACACTGCAAAGCTATAGTAACCAAAACATGGTGGTACTGGCACAAAAACAAACACACAGATCAATGAAACAAGATAGAGAGAGAGCCCAGAAATAAACCCACACCTATATGGTCAATGGATCTACTACAAAGGAGACTAAAATGTACAACAAAGAAAAGATCTCTTCGATAACGGTATTGGGAAAACAGGACAGCTACATGTAAAAGAAGGAACCTAGACCACTTTCTTACCCCAAACACAAAAATAAACTCAAAATGAATTTAAGACCTAAATATGAGACGTGATACCATAAAACTAGAAGAAAACATAGGCAGTCGTCTCTTAGACATCAGCCTTAGCAACATATTTATGGATCTGTCTCCTCAGGTAAGGGAAACTAAAGAAAAAATAAACTACTGAAACTACATGGAAATAAAAATTTTTTGTGCCACAAAGGAAACAATCAACCAAACAAAAAGACAACCTACTGAATGAAAGAGAATATTTGTAAATGATATACCTGATAAGGGTATATACCCAAAATATAAGGGTAATACCCAAAATAGAGAACTTATACAACTCAACACCAAAAAAACAATCCAACGAATAGGAATTTTTCTAATGAAGATAAATGGATGGCCAACAGCCACATGAAAAGATGCTCAACATCTTCAACAAAAACGAAAGCACTAATTCAAAAAGATATATGCACCCCCATGTGTACTGCAGCATTATTTCCAATAGTCAAGATATGGAAGCAACCCAAGTGTCCATCGATAGATAAAGAAGATATATACACACATACATACACACATAGTGGAATACTACTCAGCCATAAAAAAAAGAATGAGGTATTGCCATCTGCAACAACATGAACGGACCTAGAAGGTATTTGCTAAATGAAGTAAGTCAGAGAAAAACAAATACCAAATGATTTCCCTTATATGTGGGATCTATAAAACGGAAGAACAAACACAAATACAGAGAACAAACTGACGGTAGCTAGAGGCGGGGGGGGGGCGGTTTGCAATAGATGAGGGGATTAAGAGGTACAAAATTCCAGTTATAAAATAAGTAAGGCACAGAGAGTAGAAGTACAGCATAGGAAATATAGTCAATAATATTGTAATAACATTGTAAGGTGACAGACAACACATTTATTAGAGTGAGCAATAAGAAATGTATAGAAATGTCAAATCAATATATTGTACACCTAAAACTAATGTAACCCTGTATGCCAATTATACTTCAATAATAAATATTAAAAGAAATTTTTAAAGGAGGACTCTCACTTTTAGAAGTCACATTTTAAGATGAATCTACATCAAGTTTTCTTTACTTGACACCATGATCAGATTTATATTTAAACTGTAGTAAGTGGTCACAGTAGTAAACTTGGATAATACAAAAACATACAAATAGAAATTATCCTTTGCTTGCTTCCCTACTCATCATTTCCTGAGGCTCTTCTATTATTCTGAAACTGAATGACCACAACCACTGCCCCTAAGTGGACCAGCAAAATCTTTCAGCCTGAGAAAACCAGAGGCATAAATAGCCTCATCAAATAATCATTTCTTGGCATCTGCTAAGGCTTTACATTTCACACAATGTGCACAGCTCAGTAAATGGATGCGCCTGGAAAAAAGCTTCCCAACTGCAATGAAAGTACTCTTGCCCTCAACTTCTGAACTGAGGAATTCCTAGACAACTACCTAAAGCCATTCAAATTAATGACATAAATGACAATATAATTAAGTACCAATGAACTGTAGGTCCGAATTTGAAAAAGCTTATGCGTCATTTTTCTTTATACTGCTAAATGCACTCTTGGCAAGAACACATAATCCCAACACAAATGTGAACACACAGACCTGCCAAAACAATTCTTTCATTTCTGGTTTAAAATAATTAGATAATTTTGATTATCATGCTTATCCACATGTCTCAAGAGATAGCAGAGCTACTACCTAGCAGTTTTTAGATTCTCCTGCAAGCTTCTTAAATGTGGGGACAAAAGGACCTGAGCGGCACTGGGTGAGGAGAAACAGGAACCGAGAAACAGGAAGACTGCTTCCATTTGTCTCTGTCGAGGTTAAACCTGCAGCTGAAGAAGGACAAAGCTCTAGGGAAGGGTCTCATAAAGTCTTCTGGCAACAGTGACTTATACACACGCCTTTTGTCTTAACTCTACACAGAACCACCTACACATTTAGACATGAAACAAGCCTTTGATGGGAGAACATTAGAATCAAACTGATCTCTACAAGTGAACTCAATGTAAAATAAAATTACGGGTGGTTCAATGTAAGAAGTTAGTTTTTCTTTTTTTTTTTTTCTTTACAAATATTTCATTAAATTTTTAGGAAAAAGAAATTTTAAAAATAACTATGATATTTTAAAAAGCTATTGAGTATTTAATGATGTTTTCAATGAAAAGAGTGAGAAGAAGGTGTGGACCTGCTCTGTAAGGATAGGGGCTGAAACACTGACCTTTTAAACAAAAGCAAACTGCACTCTGTTTCAAAGTTTGTGAGACTAATTACTCTCTGACATCACAGGGCCATTCCTCCTACAGAAGAGAGCTTTTACACTAACATATGCCACTAATACTTTCTGTGGCAATTTGTATGAGAATGGAATGAGATCTAGCATATTTAGATCCAATTCAATTTCATAAAAGTTTGATACTAAGCAAAAATTTAAAGTAATCTATGCAGTATTTAAAAATAATTAGAATTATGACAACTTAAGAAGTCTGTTTTTCTAAAGAACTTCCTCCACCATCTTTAGAAGAAGGTGGGCAGCCAATATTTCACTTACTGTTTTTCCCCGAGAGAAGACAGAGGGCTGCGTCAAGGAAACAGGTCCAGAGATCAAAACAACCAGTATGAAAAGGACAGGGTGATGGGTGGATTAACAGAGGTTTAGGAAAGATTTCACACTAGATATTTACTGTTATCTAACCCAGCTTCTGAATTCCAATACTAGGGTCCTATCTAAAATTAACCCAAACAGCCAGCAACCACTTTCCGGCCACTTATGTTCCAGGTACATTTTTCTATCAAATGGTACAGTCTCAAGTTGGGATAAGGAATCTGAATAAACAGATAAAAGGTCAACTATATTTGAACTTAAAAGGTTCTACTCACTTACTAATCATTCACACATTTCATTCAACAAACAGCTACTGAGAACCTACTATAGTGACAGGCAATCCCGATGGATACAAAGACACAAAAATGAATGACACACATTCCTTACCTTCCTAAAGGTTTAGAGTATGGTGGGGAAAACAAACACTAGGCTAGTGCGGCGTGTTCTGTGCTATGACAGTGGTAAGCGTGGGGTGCTGAGGAAGCACACTCTGGAGCACCTACTCAGTCCCAGCAAACATGACTCCCCACAAGTTTAGGGCCTTCCCAAACACGGAAGAACCTGTGTATCTCTGGAATTCATGTTCGTCATTTCAACAGAAGTAGTTGTTCTATATTCTCACTTGGGAGAAGCAGACCGCAACGAAAAGACAGATTTAGGAGTACTTCTGTGGCTACCTAGCTTCAGGGAACAATCATCCATGGGTCTCTGGTGTATCTGCCCATCCTTTTTTTTTTTTTTTTTAATTTAAATTCAATTTAGTCAACATACACTGTATTGTCAGAGGTAGAATTTAGTGATTCATCAGTTGCATACAACACCCAGTGCTCATCATATCACGTGCCTCCTTCATGCCCCTCCTCCAGTTACCCCATCCCCCCATCCACCTCCCCTCCAGCAACCCCCAGTTTGTTCCCTAGAGTTAAGAGTCTCTTATGGTTTGTCTCCCTTTCTGTTTTCCTCTTATTTTATTTTTCTTTCCCTTTCACTATGTTCATCTGTTTTGTTTCTTAAATTCCACATGAGTAAAACATATGGTATTTGTATGACTTACTTAATTCACTTAGCATAATACCCTCTAATTCTATCCACGTTGTTGCAAATGGCAAGATTTCATTCTTTTTGATGGCTGAGTATATTCCACAGCATGTGTGTGTGTGTGTGTGTGTGTGTGTGTGTGTGTGTGTGTGTGTATCACATCTTCTTTATTCGTTCATCTATCAATGGACATCTGTCTGCTCATCTTCTTTCCATTACTCCTCCTGATCATCTTTTCAAGAATGTCAATAGAGCGCACAGCCTTGGAAGATAAAGACAATATCTCGCTTGGGGGCAGCAAACAGATTCGCTCCGGGTCAGGTTAATAAAGGTAATGCTTCCTCTCTGGGTGAAGGCTGGACAGGCTGGCTAGCGGCCCTTTCCAAGAGAAGCTCCTCAGCTCTCACACAAACCTATTCTGCAGACGATACCAAGCTGGCTGCGCGTGCACACGGTCCCTGTGGAATTCAGGAACCAGAAAACCAGCACAAACTTTGAAGCTCCTTCCCGCAGCTGGCTATGCCCTGACTTGTCTGGCAACATAAATCAAAATGTGGCAGGCTTACTTGTTAATCTGCGAGTGGCATTTCAGACTCTCCACAGTTCTTGAAACCTAGAAAAAACTTGTTTTTCTCTCTTCAGTAAATAAGAAAAGCCAAATGAATCTGCAATTTCCACCACATACGAGAGTTAGTCAATGGGAGGTGAGGAAAGGAAGAGAAGAGAATTAACCCAGTACCCCATATCTAATCCTATAATCATAAAACCATTATATAAATCTGGTTAGCTAAACTGGTATTAGTAGTCAGGCTGGAAACCAAATAGTGTCCTGAAGCCTGTCTGATAGCATATTTTTTGGCAATTAAATACCTTCTGCCTCTTCTTCTTGGAAGAGGGAAAGTTAGAAATAAAGTATTATTTCTAAAAACACTCATAAAAAAACCAATGCTTTGTTCAAGTTATTAAATAAAATGGACCAATAGCTATTAGAACACATATTACTAAATGTGCTTGAAACTGAGTCAAGTAACAACCTTTAATAGAATATAGTAAGGAGAAAATAAGAGTCACTAAAAACCAGCTTTTCAGATTCCTTTAAAAAAAAAAATCAGTCACAGAAGATGTGGGTGGGGAGTAGAGTGCCGAAGAGAATTTTACCCAGTCTTTGATTTGTAAAGTTCTACTTTGTGGAAATGTCAGCAGCTAGGAAAAACAGTCTAGATAGATCAAGAGATACAAAGAAAACAAAACAATGCTGAACCAAACCACAGGAGAAAACAGGTTATTTAGCAAGTTCTTACTAAGTGCATTTGGAATATGCAACCATTTCCTCTATCAAACATTCTTAAATCAGTGTACCTTCCAAAATTAGGAATCACAGCAAGGAAGAAAGCACTCCTCTGCTCTGTTGCTTTCCATAACAAAAACCAGCAGATAGGAAAATTCGCGCAGGTGGCAGAATTATTCTAATCATGATTACCCAAAAGATGTAACAGGAAATATGCCTTTTTAATTTAGAAAACAAACTTAGGAATTACTATTTGGAGGCAGGCTCTATAGTGATTGCTACTGAGAAATTAAGTGATTCATTTATTCCACCAATATGAGGGATGGGGAGAAAGCAGATCAATGGTAAGGAAAATTCCATCAAGAGAGATTATCAGTGAAAATATGAGCGGCATCCTTTATGTGCTCTCAGAAAAGTTGCAATACATGATTTCTATTTCATGCATGTCTAATGCTTAGGATTTTCTTCATAAATTCCAGGGACATTTACTAAGGCACTTGTTTCTGGAGCTTAAAATTAATGCACTGTAAGAATCACTACTGTGTTGTCTTTATTAGAACTGCAACAAAATATCACTCAGTTTTCAATCATTTATAATGCCAAACAAAAACCAGCAGATTTTCTGTCCAACACTATATCAGGACCGTCTGTCACCTTTATTCTAACCACCACCAGGCAAGCTAAAAAAAGAAAAGAAAGGAAAACAAACCAAAAATAGCAACAGCCTTCTGGAGGTGGAAATGTCCAGAGATTGATGATCTGCTACCTGTTTAATAGAGATAAACTTTTTGTCCTATAGCCAAACACTCCTGACTTGAAAAATAAAAATTTTAAAATTCAGTTTATTAAAACTTCATTGTAGATGTTTCCAATCATGACTTGTTTAGGAAGTTACATCATTGCTTTATTTTGATACTAGGGATGAAAGTGTTGTTGATGAATGCCACAGGAGAGATTCTCTGAAAGAAAATGACCCCAAACTACAAATAAGTGGTGTCTACCATGTCAAAGATGCTGCAGACCATGCAGCAACAAGCAAGAAATGGAACCTGCTCTCAAGAAAAGTCACCTGACTACACATTTCTTTCATAGTCAATGCATCTATCAAAGACCAATTTATCAGTTCTTCCTCTTAACCTCCCTTCCTTCCTTTTTTGAAGGGGTGAGCACCCAATTTAAAAAGGGAACCCGGAACCAAAAGGGGTCAAAGAACCCTCATACCCCAGGTGTGGTGGTGTCCCTCAGAGAGCCAAATCCCACCCATCAAAAACCCAAAAGACACGGAAAGCTTAAAGAGAAACTGCACCATTTTCTAAATGACAAGTCCTATGTTCCATTCATCAAGCATCATTCATTACGCACACAAATATCCCACAACACTGTATCCTACTACGGCTCTTTTGGTTTTGTTTTGTTTCTAATGTCAACTGTATACAGTCGATACTTAGGCTTTAACGTTATTGAAAAAAATTGGCCTTTCTTAATGTACAGGCATCCCTGTTGCCACTGAACTTTACTGAAATGCCACTGCTCTGGCCAATTAACTTGCCAACAGGGCTCCCAAAAGGGTATGAATTCTTTACAGTCCCTTTACCCAGTCTAGCTCCCAGGCTCCATCAACCAACCAGCAAATCACACACATGCTCAGGGCACCAGCCAAGATAGAGTACCTTAAACTGTTTGAGAAATAATATATTTCAACAAAAGCAATAAAGTAGTCATCATGGAAAAAACCAGAACTTCAGGACTTTTACTGTTTCAAAATTTAGTATACCTTTTGTTTCAAACTACATACAGATGAAGGGAATATAGCAACCTTTCCAGTGCTTAAAAACCAATAAAGATCTTAAGCCACCAATGGCAGAAGAGTGCCTTACATGCTTCCAGGCAGGGACCTCTGACTATTCTATCTGAAATTGCAACCCCCCCATGAACCCTGCCTCCCTCTTACCCTGTTTCATTTTTCCCACAACATATGCACCTATTTTTTTGTCCATCTTCCCCCACTAGAACTTAAACTCCATGAGGTCAGGGAATGTTGTTAATGTTCTCGATACCTGGTACTTAGCAGGTGTTCATAAGCATTTGGTGAGTGAGTTAATTTTCCTTAAAAACAAACAAACCATGAAGCCTTCATTTAATAAGCCTCCATTTCACCTGAAATGCAAACTTTCATGGCAAAGCTTCACATCAAAGCAAACGTGATTTAACTCTGCCTGTCACCAGTAAATGGCACTGTTTCAGCTGCTGCCTTGGACTCAGATTCGGCATATATCTTTGAAGCTGTTCCAAAAACATATATTGAACAGAACAAAATAAAATGGAAATCTGTTCGGACAAATTTGAGAGGTGAAGAGAACATGAGAAGTAAAATCCACTGCTTCCACAAATACAGTCCTCCTGTTAAAAGGACTTAGACTGCTAAGACTTCAGAACAAAGGGTCTTACAAACAGCATTTTGGAAACTCGCCTATTCATAATGACAGTAGCTGCCATGTTAGGCTAAATTCTCTACAGTTACATTTGTTAGAGCTATAAATACAAACAAACACTTGTTGATGACTTTGAAAAGCTCCTTATTTCTGATTATCCTAACAATCAAGCTCAAGGGCAATTTACATGGCCCTCAAGAATAACCTGTCCTATTTCACATTTCTTTCATTATCTCCACCTTACTTTAAAATGAAGATAAACATATCCTGATTAAAAATAAAGTTTCCAAAAGTTAGGCTATAAAATTAAGTCACAAGACTTAATTCAGTAGAAAATTCAGTAGCCAGGGGCACCTGGGTGGCTCAGTCCATTGAGCATCTGAGTCTTGATAACAGCTCAGGTCTTGATCTCAGGGTTGTGAGTTCAAGCCCCACGCTGGGCTCCACAGTGGGTGTGGAGCCCATTTTAAAAAGAAGAAAATAAGAAAATTCAGTAGCCAGCAGATGTTTCAAATATTGAGGATGTATAAAAGTAGGAAATGAAGGAGAAAAAGTCAAATATTGTTGATATAATAATGATTAGCATGTGAAAGAATAAACATCAAGCCAAAAGCTTTTAGCTTTCCATTGTCAATTTACGTCTTCAGGAAATCATATGCATAAAAAATTCAAATAGGGAAGGAAGGAAAATATATATTTATATACCAACTCAGTATGTACATTTAACTTTCAAATCACACAATAACTATTCCTTTGGAATTGGAATGAAGTTTGAATTACAATTAAAAAATTGAGAATGGAAACAAGAAAAAGCACCTGCAGAAAGACAGAAGAGCATATATACCATCTCTATTTAAACTACTCAACATTTAAGGTCATCCCACCATCGCTCCACTTCATGGTGCCAAAAATTGAAGGGGGGGCACCTGGGTGGCACAGAGGTTAAGCGTCTGCCTTCAGCTCAGGGCGTAATCCCAGCGTTATGGGATCAAGCCCCACATCAGGCTCCTCCGCTATGAGCCTGCTTCTTCCTCTCCCACTCCCCCTGCTTGTGTTCCCTCTCTCGCTGGCTGGCTCTCTCTCTGTCAAATAAATAAATAAAATCTTTAAAAAAAAAATAAAAAAGAAACTGAACCTTTCAGATTCTTTCTTAACCTGCAAAATGGGGGTAATACTACACAAGACTGTGGTTAGAGTTTACTAAATGATATACGATAATCAAAGTGCATGGCAGATTACAGAAAACGAATATTCATCACTTCCTGATACTTCTTTTACAAAAACTGAGTTGTCTGCAAGAAATTTCAGGAAATAAGCTACCATAGCTCATTCCCATTTTAAATCAAATAATTATGATGATAAAAAACAGCTAAACCAGCACTCTCCTGCAACAGTTCATCAGTATATCCCAATCATTCCCCAAACAAGGGCATTACTTCCTCTAATGTCAATTTTTAAATCAACAGTCTTTAAATATAAGCAAAATCCATAACCTATTATCTTCGACATAGTATCTTCTAGAAATATACTGCACAGTATTAATATCCACAAGACTATTGCCAGGTAACTGGACAGAGAACACCCCACCCAGAAAATTAACTTAATAATTTCATTTAATGATTCCACATGAAATAAATATCCACTGTCAATACCACTTTTAGTTCTATTTATAAGCAATCAATCCATTTCTACAAGGCACTGTGTTTGCCTAATATAGCCTCATCATATCAAATTATAAACTCTCCATAAATATTTGGCTGTGATGTCACCTGGACCCGTGATATTAATGTAGGGTTTAGCACTCCAGATCAATGCACAAGTCTGAGGATGTGAGAAATACTCTATCCACTATGCGTAGTGGATAAAATCATAGAATCATAAAAGCAAATTTGTTTTCTGATATAACACCTGGAGTAAATGAAATGCATCACTTTTTCTTTCTAAAACTGGCCCTGATACAGACAAAGGCCTTATTTTTCCCCAGCAACTATCTCAGACGCTGCCTGGCCACGGCACTGGCAAAACTGTATCATCCCCTAATCTGCATGTTCCTATGATACTTTATTGAGTGGAAATCATAACTAATGTTAACTATCTCCTTCTATGTATACAACTGTGCTGGGTGCTTTCTATTTCTAATCACAATAACTCTGCCAAGTAGACATTGTTATTGGACCCATTTTACAAACACAGACACTAAGGCTCAGAAAGGCTAACTACTGAACATCATACCAAAAATAGCTCCCCATACTAAACACATACTTTCTTGTCGTCATGGTTTTTCTCACTCTGTACTCTGCTTAGAGTGCTTACCCACCCCCCATCAACACCTATCCATTCCTTAAGGTAAAATTGCTGCCCCAGTCCATATTCTCTCCCATGTGCCAATATTACAGCTTTAAACCATTTGGCTGCATGAACAAATAAATGAAGAGAAAGCTGGAATTCTCTACTGAAATTTTGGTTAACTCAAGTATAAGCCTCTAAAACTCACTAAGTCCCTAGCACAATCCCTGGCATCCAGTAGGCACTCAGTAATTTTGCTCCTGGAAGGAGGAAAAAAAGACAAGCAGGAAGGAGGAGGAAGGGGGAAAGAGAAAAGACACAGAGAAAAGAGTCAGAAAAACTCCAGCTCCTATATATCAGAATCTTGATTCAGAATTTTAGAATACTTTTATAAGAGAACATTAATAAATAATAGTAATGGCAGCTAATCTATTACCACCAGGGAATTCTTGCAATACCAAGAATTATTGTGCAAAAATGTAAGACTCCAAATAAACAAAATATAGATTCTACTCTAGATAAAAACAGATAAACAAAGAATTATCTATGAGTATCATTCAAATCTTAACGCTGACCTAGGTTTACTCTTCTGATGGCTTTAAAACGACAAGTGCTGAGTTTAAAATGGAATCCACTTGTCAGTCTCATCTCTAAACAACTATAAAATGAGAAAGACAAAAGTAGATGCTTAGAGATTTCACTCTTATATTTAAGAAAATGTTTTAAAATCATTTTAAATTCATCACATTAATTATATATTCATATTCTTCTTTAACATTGTTTCCTTGGATGTCAACTTTCTAGCCAACAGCCAATAAAACTAACTAAAACACAAGCTTCTTCCCTATGACAGGAGGTCAGCCAACCTCTACTGCCCTGGTGTGTGATCACGCCTGCTGGGCTCTCTCCTACCACCTCTTCCCTGCTCTGTCACTCATGATTCGCTCTCCAGTACTAAGGAAATCTGTTTCTCTGCCAATGCCTTGACCTGTCAAAAAGAAAAGGACTACGACAGGGCAGTCTTCCAGAAGACATCGCTTGTACCGTGTACTCGGTACCTCTCTTTTCCACTCATGCCCAGGTCTAAAGAGGTACACACATCAATTCTGTATTCCATGTCTGCACACAATGGGCAGCACAAAGTTATTTAAAGTGCTGTCAATTACACTGGCATCACCCATTTAGAGCAAGTAAACTAAGTACAAATTACGGTAGGCAACTGGACAGAGTAGAAGGAGAATGTGATTTGGCATCAGAAACAGGTTCTGGGTACTGACTCCACCACTGTGACTTTGGAAAAGTCATTTAAAAGGCTTCGCGAAATTTAAATATCATCATCTGCCTTTCCTGTCATGAGGACAAAATGAGAACTTGTAAGAATTTGGTATAAAATAAAACACCAAATACATTATTTTACCAATGATAATGATAGGATTATTAAACAAATCCCATGTCCTCTGCAATCCAATGTGTCTCCACAGGGTCCAAACTTTAAATGAATTCGACAAATCTCCTCCCTTTCTAAGGGGGCAAGAAAGGAAAGAAAAGATAATCTCAACAAAGAATAGCCTGTGATATAAGTAACGTGACCAGTTCTCTTGTGTGTCTGGTATGTTGTCCCCAAAGGCAATTCTGAAACAGGAACAACAAAAATATTTGAACAAAGACAGTGGTGTCTGAAAAAGGACTTAGTCTCCCAAGGCGAATACATTCATTTATGTTTAAATACTAGTATTATTTCCATTTGACTATGGTTTGGTTTTCTTTACTTTCTCAGGTCTATCCTTAAAAATTGGTAATAAAGGAAGAAAACAGCATCCAGTGAGCACAACTCAATACTAAAATGCAAAATGCAAGATCAAAGGTTAAAATGGAAAGCTGACTATGACTGCAGATGCAAAAATCACACTCAAAACCAAATGTCTTAAAAACACGATAAAGAACCAAAAAGCTGAGGATAATGTGAACACAAGTAAATATTGACTCTGAAAGCCCGAAGGCACTTAATAAGTAAAGCTGGCAAGACTAGGTGAGGGTGGGAGGTTAAAGGCAGTAGCCTTTGTATTTCTATTTCAGCCAAAGAACCAATAATTTCAACTCTGGCTGTGTACAGTACTAGGGAATGTGCAGGAAGAAAGAGAAAAACATTCCTTTAACAGCATCTCAAAATTCATGCTGTTCCAAACTATTCCTCACATTTGACATACAGGTCATATACTTCCAATTAATTACATCTAAAAAAAAATCATGTAGGTATTTTAAAGACAGACCTCTTTATGGTACACCATGCAAATGTATTCTTAATCAGAACTTTACATCATCACTATTAGATACTTTCATCTACTATCTAAGTTCCAAAGCTTGGCCTCCACAGGTATATAATTTAATGAATGAAATAAAAGAAGTTATTTATGCTCATGTTTATAGAAAATTAAACTATCTTTTGAATCATTTTTAGTCAATCAATAAATCTTCGATATTTTCAAAATCTTACAGTTTCAAAATATAGGTTTCTAAAAATAAATCCCACATGCGTGAAATGTATATAATTCACAGCAAATAAAACTATCAAAGTGAAAGAATAAGAAATTCAGTAATTCACTCATTCATTCATGAGACATTTTTTGAAATTCAACAGGAGCTAGACACCATATCAGGCCCTGAAGACATACTGGTCAGTAAGACATTAATTTCAAGGAATTCAGAATCCAATAGGGGAGGCAGTCCAACATACAATTTTGTGTGACAAGAGATATAAAAAAAGTTTAAAAAGCCAGAGACAGTAACAAATGTTTAAGGACATTTTGGAGATCAACAAAAAAAACCAGTATCTAGCAGGGAAAAGCAGGGAAAAACACAAGCAATACACATACACAGAAATTATACAGGTGAAATAAATGAATAATGTTCAATAACAGAATCAAAGAAAGATAAATTCAAATGGTTTTAACACATTTCTCATTGATTTTTTTTCAAAATAGCAAAAACACGTTAATATTCAGTGTTAGAGGAAGTAAATGGGCAACGACAGACAAGGCCAGTGGGACAATGACTGTGACCTCTCTGTAGCATAGTTTGGCAAAATGTACCAAACCTTTTAAAATGTGTCATGGTCCCAAACTCATTAGAAGAAATTAAGCCAATATCCCTCATGAACACAGAAATAAAGACCCTTAACAAAATATTAGCAAACAAAATCCTGCCACAGATAAACACATCACAACTAAGTTTATTATAGGAATTTAAGGTTGGTTCAACACTAAAATAAAAATCTATCAACAGAACACCTATATGTTCACCTTAATAGTTGAAAAAAAAAAGTATCTGACAAAATTCTCACCATCCATTTTGATAAACACACCAACACAGCTAATAGAATGGAAATTTCCTACCCTGATAAAGGCATTTATAAAAAAAAAAAACCTATAGCTAACATCACATGTAAAAGACTGAATGTTTTCCCTCTCACAGATCAGAAACAGAACAATGATGGCCACACCCATCACTACTTATTCAACATACAGTATAATTAAGAAAATTAAATAAAAGACACACAGATTGGAAAAAAGAAATGAAACCATCTTTCTTCACAAACCCCATGACCATCTACAAAGAAAATCTGAAAGATCTCCAAAAATAAAGCCACTTGAACTAACAGGTCAATTTAGAATGACTGGCATACAAAAATAAACAGTATTTCTATATACTGGCAACAAAGAAAGTTATATTTTAAAAGTACAATTTATAATAGCATTGAGAACTATGAAATAGCAAGAGATGAATCCAACAAAAAATGTGCAAGATATGCATAAAATTATAAAACCACGCTAAAAGATTTTAAGGCCTAAATAAATGGAAAGATATGCCATATTCCTGAATCAGAAGACTCAAAATGTCAATACTCCCCAAACAGATTCATAGATTTCAACGCAATCTCAATGAAGATACCATCATATTTTTTTGTATCAATTAACCAACTGATTCAAAAACTTATATGGAAATGCAGTGGTCCAAAAAGAACCAAAACAATTTTTTTTAAATATCAGGTTGGAAGAATTGTACCACCAAATTCAAGATTTACCATGAAGCTAACAAAGATGGGTGTTACTGGTGAAAGGATGGCTACAGAAACGAAAGTGAGTCAAAGAGACCTACACATACATGGTCAACCGTGAACAAGGTCAAGGTTACTGAATGGAGAAAGCACTACTTAACAAAGGCACTGGCTCAACTGGACATTCATTTAAAAAAAAAAAAAGAACCTTAACCCTTGCCTCACACCATACACAAATATTAAGCAAAAATAAACACTAGCCTTAAATTTATGTACTAAAAATGTAAAAGTTCTCAAGGAAAACATAGGAGAAAATCTTTGTGGCCCTAGGTTAACCAAAGATTTGTCAGATAACACATAAAGTGTATCAACTCTAAGGAAAAGTGATCAATCACACTTCAAAAAGGAGATCAGTATCCTGGTTCTTGGTCAATCAAGTCAGAATACCTAGGCTCAAATTCCAATTATGCCGCCAGTAACAAGCTGTACGCCTCATGATCTTACTATCTCTGTGTCTTAGCTGCTTTTTCCCTCCACCTGTATAATGAGATAAGTACCTACGTCACAGGGGGTTATTCAAAAACCAAATAAGATGTTTAGAAAATGCCTGATTATATATATTAAGCACTCAATAACGATGCTTGCTACCTTCCCAAGATTTCTACTTAGTTACTTAAACACATATCCAAGTTTCAAAGTTCAAAATTTAGTATTCTAAGACTACTTAGAATTTTATTAAACGCTGTATAAAAAATAAGAGCTCAGCTTCATTTTTTATTCAATTCTCTTTAAAGAAATGATTAAGAACAAAGGCATACAAAACAGGAAGGGACCTAGGGAAGGAGAGGTGAAACACATTCACTGTACACCTACAAGTACTCCAGAAAACAGGTGCTTTATCTGAATCATCCCTTTTATGTCTCCTGGCAGGTAGCTATGGAGAAACAAAGGATCTACATGAAACTTTTAATAAACCTTCATAAGTGGCCTTTAAAAAAGAGTGCTGGCTTTCTATTTAAGATACTGGGTTGGTGCCCAAAAGCAAATGTCTCATTAAGAGTAAAATTCATGCTTAGGGAGATTAAATCGTTGTAAGGAACATTTATAACAATTTAAATCAGAAAGTAGTATGTTAAGAATCACAGTGAAGGATCCTCACACCAATAAACCAAAGAACCCCATCACCTGCCTTCCTTAACGCTATAACCATGACTCTGGCTACTTTTAAAACATGCCTCAGAAGAATGACAAAGGAGAAGATTAAATTTGTCAGCCTTCTTAGAGTTCCTAAAGTTATGAACAATGAGAACTCTCAGGCACCTATTCCATCTTTAAATATGGAGAAGGAGGGGAGAGTTCACTGTAAAGAAAGCCATCCCACAAATTTCTCCTAGTATTTATTTCCCCCATATTTCCCCAAAGACCACAAGCAGCACAGGGTAAGAAATGGTGGGAAATAACAGAAGACGCTCCACTGGGGGTAAACTTACCTGTAGTGCTTTGTTATCTTGAAGGTCCAACCCAAATACATTGTGCCGCTTCACCGTAAAGAAATCAGCATCCTGTCCGTCCTCCTCCTCATCTCTGTCCAAGAACGGTCCAGGAGCTTCCTTGGACTCCCCAGTGCTAGGGACAGACTGAGGCTGAGACTCTTTTGCTTTTGCCAGTTTCTCTTCCATTTCTTCTTCATCTTCCTTCTCTTCTTCCTCTTCATCACTAATCCCATTAGCAAGTGTGTATTCTGTCCCTTCTGGTCTTTTCCCACCTTTCTGAAGGATGGACATTTTCTCATTGAAGTAGGCTCTAAATTCTTCCACTTCATCATTAGTGAGGGAGGGAGCCCTTGGCTCAATTACTTTATTATCTTGGCTCACCACCAATTCTTTGGTGGGTTGTTTCTGCATTTTCTGAAGAAATCTTACCCGTGGTGCCACAGCAAGACCAAGAGACCTTAAATATGAGTAAATGAAAACGGTTATCTATTGGTATTATGCAATAGTTTCTCGAGAGTGGAGATCTATTTTGGGAGGTTTTTTTTTTTTTTAAGAAAACACTCCTCTGAGATACAACTCAATCTTGACAGGTTAGATATCCAAAAGGCAAGCCAAAAAATACTGAACACCTGTCAGAAAACATTGGAAATACCCCATTTTTCATTAAGTGGTTAATAAGGTATAAAATAAAGAGCTCAACACCAGAAACAAGGGACTAGCTCAGGTACCAAATCTGCCTATGTCTAGCTTACCTCTCTCAGCCTCAGCTTCCACAAAGATGGGGTAACAGTAACCAGGCCCATCTCACAGCTGTTGTAACAACCTGACTTGCTAAGTGAAAACACTTTGCGAACCATAAATACTAAAGCTGAAAAAGACATGGACATGGAAAAAGACACGAAAGGACAATTCTCTACAAAGAACAAATGCAAGTTATCACTGTCTTCTCCTCTCAGACACTTAATACAACATAATCACTTCTACAAAAAAAAATGATTTCTAAACAAGAAATCAAAAAAGAAAAGAAAAATTATTTTCTCTTTCTAAGATCAAGATTCACTTTATGATCAGGTCTTTCCCAGCTCCTATATTTTGACTAACGGATTGGAAAAAAAACTCTTAAAGCCAGGCCTGCTACGATAAACAGCTAACTTTATGACATGGATCCACTGCCTCTTCCTATGAGACAAGATTCAAGAAACTGAGAGGTGCAGTGGTAAAGCACAGACTCAGAAATGGGACTGCTGAGGTTCAAATCCTGACTGTCACCCAGTAGCTGTGAGACTGAAGGATGTTTCTTAACCTCTGTTCCTCAGTTCTCTTATTTGCAAAACGGCATGATCAGTATCAACATTATAGGATTGTTGTAAGAATAAAATGAGTTCATAGACGCCACGCACTTAAAATACTGCCCGGCACATCCACAGCCACTACTGAGCACTTGCCATTATTACTGTTATGAGGGCTACAGGGTGGGATCACAGACTCGCATCCATCAGAGTGTTTCTCTCAGTATTTTACAATTGTATTTATGTCTCTCTCTCAGCTACTAAATCTTGGAGCTCCTTTAAGGTAGGAGTACATACATCTATAATTTTAACATCCAGCACAATGAACTATACATATTAGCTGTTCAAAACATGTTTCTTTAGGAAAATAATTTTTTAAAACATTCATTATACCCTACATACCTCACACTGCTTTAGGTAACAAAGGGCTTCTAAAGGAATTTATACATCAAGGAAATTACACATCTAAACATCCACAAAAATTAAGAAACACCACATTAAACTGTACCAATTATTTAGGCTTAGAAGTTAACTTTCTGCCTTCCCTAAACATCACCAATAAAAAGCAAAGGTCTTCAACTGTGAATAGATGAGATTTCCTGGCACTTGCAGCAACAAAATGTCCCATAAATATGACCCTCCAGTGTTAAAGTCCTGTGCCTCCCGTTTGCTAGTATCTCAGTAGGTCAATCAGAAAACCAGGACAGAACTTCTTTGTAAAGTACCAAAAAAGGAGCCAATAACCTAAACCATGAATTGTATTCAGAAATGGCAAAATTAGTAACTGCTACAAAAATAGCTAAATGACAAAAACATGTTATATCCATGGAAGGCAGTTTTCCATCAATTACCTACAGAGAGAGTCAGGAGCCTCACACTGTTATCCAGCAATTTCAATCATTCTAAAACATTACAACTGACAAATTACCAGTTATACTAAACTTACAATCTAACATGAAGCAGAAAACAGCAGCTCCCCCAGATACGAGTTTTTATCAGACTCCATTTACTGGTAAAGTCATTCAAATTCCTGGAGAGCAGGACAAATATACAGACCCTGCCTTGAAAATACATATTTCATCACAGACTGGGAAATTTTATGCTGACATTTAATACATGATTAACCTCAAGGGTGCTTCTATAGGATTTTGTCAATGCTTGTCCCACAGGTAGAACTCCACTGAAAAAAGATCATCCCTCCTTTATAGCTAAAAAAGTTAAGAAAAAAGTCCTTCAAATACAAGCCAACACAAAACCAAGAGTTTCTTTTTTATGTAATAGTAACCTCAATTACTAAACAGGGACATTTTGCCATAGTAACTGCGAGTACCTCTAAGAAACACCAAGACACAAAAAATATTCAGGCAAAAAGCAAGCAGTTATAGGGATCAACCTAAAATAAGGGAAGAAATGACAAGGAAACTCATATCAAAAGCATAAAAAAAGAACGGTCTACAGTGTTCCAGGCCAGCGTCCCAAAGAACAAGAGGACTGCAGACATTTAAAGATTTCCAACAATGCTTAGCAATTGTTCTCCATCTCCTTTAAGACAAAATTATAGGAAACTGCCAGTGTAACTTTCAGAAATTTTCACTTACAAGTAACAAACTTCTGTATGGCAACAAGAAATGAATACTCACCTATTTTCTAGTTTACATCATCTTTTTCTTCACAGATCTTTAACAGATTCTTTTAAGGTAAGGCCAAGCAGCTTCAACAAGGCCTCTCAGAGAACCAGGTTTCACATAAATGAGCTCTATTTGAGGATTCAAATCAAAACTGTAATATGAATACTTACAGGGCATATTCAGGTATAGGTAATTTGTTCACATCAAATATTTCTTTATCCTTCATCAGATACACGGAGCGTATATAGGAGACAAAACACTGTAAAAATAAGTGGTTTCAATGCATGATATATAATAGGAATGGAAAGCAAATTTAAACCAGACAAAAGAAAAATAACCAAAGGGATAAATTCAATAGGAGTGAAAAATCTTAAAAAATAATTGAGCATATCTCCTTTCCACAAAAAAAAAAAACCTGCCTTTTTAGAACTGTAATATTAGATAAGACTTTAAATTTGGTTTCATCAAGCCAACTCAACATAGAATATCACCTCAAAAAGCTATTCTAGAAGTTAGTATCATCCTGCTGCAATACGCTATCATGCGGGGAAAATGTAGGCTTTGGAATCATACAGATGACAATCTTAGCTCCTTATCTCACTAGCTGAGCAAATCTCTTGGGCCTCTGCCAGTTTCCTCGCCTAGCAAAGATCATAGTACCTTCTACTTCAAGTGTTACGGGAGAAATTAACCCAAAAAAATGCATCTAGAGTACCTGGGCATATATTCTGGAATATAGTAAATACCAATAAATATTAGCAAGCTATTAGTAATTATTTTAGTAGTCAAAGGATATGTTTTCCAACAAAATAAAATGTTACTGTATTTAAATTAAGCTTGACAAAATCATGACAGAAAAAAGTTTATTTCTAAAGCCTTCCCTTTTATATTATCATGTCAACTAATTTGTCATCATCAACTTGTGCTATTTTTCTCTGGTGTTTAAAAAGAAAAAAGGTATCTTTATACCAAGAACTATATAAACCAAAAAGTAAACATGATCCTGATCCTTTGTCACCCTTAACATAGTCAGGCAACAAAGATCATGAAACACATCTAAGCAAGCATTTATTATTTTAAAATTTTATGTTTGTAAAGTATATTTAATTCCCATTTCTATATTTCCTGAACTTCGCATTTGCTCTAACTTTACACTAATCCTTTCTTCAAATCATTTTCCCTGTCTCCATAAGCCTGAAAAGCAATGAATGGTTCCAGTTCAAGGATAATTTTTCCCCCTACAATTATTCACCAAAAAAAAAAAAAAAAAAATTGCCCCTGTTGCCTATTGTTTTTGTTCTATCCAGATTATAATCAAAGGCTAGAAAATCACTTCTATGAGACTGGATAGCTTGCTGCTGCTGGCAATGCAGTTAGCCATTCAGCTAAACCATGCGTGACACCCAATAAATCACATCATTTATTTCAATGTGCATTCTATAATCTTTGTTCTGGAAGGCTCATTTGTTGTATGCACAAACCAGTGAAACATCCTTCCAATGTTCCTTATTTCCTGATTCATAATTGAATGACCTCTTAGGTATGGAGTAAGTCATGACATTTCAGAATTCATGTATAATATTTTTTAATGTGCATACTATTACCAAAGCTGTTAAAAGAGAGATTTAACTCTTAACTTAAAGTATGCCTACTAGACAAAATATGCACACAAATGTTTGCATGTTCAAAAATTAAGAAAAAAAAATTTTTTTTTTCGTTTAAAGGCCCTTTTCATTAGATTTCAGGTGAAGTGAGCTGCTAGAAATTCAACTTTGCACAGTTCCATATTTGGTTTTCTTATATTTCTCCTGATGTATCATGGAAGTTCTGAAGAAAGTCACACAATGACTGCAGTCTCAGGCCTGCTACTTAATAGCTTATGTGACCCTGGACAATTTTTTATTTTCTCAATCTATTATTTACTCCTGTATAAAATCACATCGATACCACCTCCCTAATGGGTTGCTGGGAAGAAGAAGTTAAGAGCGTATCAAACTACCATGTCGAAGAGTCATGTCATGACTAAGTGCTTAACACCAAGTAAGCATTCAAATTTTAGCTTTCATCACTCATGTTATTTTAAGCACAGGGAGGCTAACTTGATAAAATATAACATAAGTTAATTTTTAAAAAGGAATGTAAAATCTGCTCTTTAAATAAAACTTCCTTCCGAGAATTCCAGTTTCCAAACCATTAACATAAAAGCCTTACTACTGACCGGTTCTTCCACTCAGACTCCTTATCTACTTAGGATGTAGACGTCCACATCTCCTTACTTCCTTCCCCTCACTTCATCTATCTGCTGAAATAGGATCCAACCTCTGAATCCTAAATCTCTTAACTCACTACTGATATGTTATGGGAAATACAGAGATAGAAATCATATGTAGATCTCATAACTCCAATGTAAGTAAAACCATGGTGAAAAGGGACTCAAATATTTGTCCATTTAAAGACTGGGTAGCTGTAAGCACAACACAAAATTATTTCCCTTCCTCCCTTCCTAAGCATCTGCTGCTGGGCACTCTAAGAACTAAAAAGTAATTTTAACTGAAAGTGAGAATTCTTTTTTTTTTTTTTTAAGATTTTATTTATTTATTTGACAGAGATAGAGACAGCCAGTGAGAGAGGGAACACAAGCAGGGGGAGTGGGAGAGGAAGAAGCAGGCTCATAGCAGAAGAGCCTGATGTGGGGCTCGATCCCATAACGCCGGGATCACGCCCTGAGCCGAAGGCAGACGCTTAACCGCTGTGCCACCCAGGCGCCCCTGAAAGTGAGAATTCTTTGTATTTGCTAGTCAAAAGGATTTCTAAGTCAAAAAATTAATTTGGGAACATTAAGTCATATTTATAGACTAAAATTTCATTCCTAAAGACAATTTAGTAAAAATGCTAGGCTTTCTAGAAATTTAACCTAACATAAAAAATTAAAGTAAGTTTGCTAAAGAATCACAGAGTTGACTGACAGTTTCCCAGGTTACTCTAAAAAATTCATTATCTGTATAAAAGTTAAAGAATACGATAAAGTTATCTGCAAATTGCACTAAATATCTGAAGCATAACCATGAAACCTAGAAGTACTAGAAAATGATGAATTTTAACTTTATTATATGGTTCATTCCAACTAAGGTATCCAATTTACCAATGACTTACCCTTTGAGCTCTTTCTTTTAAATCTTGGTCTTGTGCTAAAAATGATTCCAATTTTTTCTGGACATCAATAAGTTTTTCTGGGTTGATTCTTTATAACAAAAAAAAAAAGGTTAAACTAGGACATCTCAATCTTAGAAACAAAAGACAGCATATAGCATTTTCTTATTTTCCTCAATATTTTTAAATTTATAACTTTATTTCTCATTTAGGAGCCAGAGTAGACTGAAATTAAACTAGACATAAATTTGACTCTCACGTATTATGCGTAATGTGGGGGGGGGGGGAAGATCAAGATCAGAAATCTCTCAATGCCCCATGCTGAGTGAAAGATACTAAGGTTAACATCCAATTATCACTGGTTACTTCTTACATCCATGAGGTTAGAAAGTAGCCTCTCATGGGAGATCTATTGTCCATGAAATAAAATAAATGAAATCTAATGTCAGTTTTGTAAGTACTTCCATTTTCAGTCAAATATCATAAAACTAGTTTCAAGTAATAAATAACTAGCTAAAAGATATAAATAATGTTTTCCTTATCTGGAAATAAGGCATAATAACAAATTCCACCAAGGGAGGCTACACAAAAGAATGAAATTCTTTTGGGGGTCTATGTCTCACAAAAGAAATTCCACTCGTTTCTCTGAGTTTAGACTGAACCACTTTGCTTCTGCAAAGCCAAGGTGGTGGTAGGTGGGGATAGATGAGGTGTTCTTTACCTTCATTTAATTATAAAATCACATATAAAATCAAAGACACAAAAGGTAGAAAACCCTCACTAGACCTCAACAATTAACAACTCACAGCCTTGTTCCACAGAACGCTTACCCAACCCCTCAGCTCCCCCTACACCCCCCCACCCCCGCAAACACCGTCCAAGTTATTTCCTTCCAAGAAAAGCCAGTGTTTCAAGGACCCCAGTGCAGGTGAAACTTTGATCCTGATCAATTCTGCTGACAATCTAAATGTCTTCAATAAACAGCACAATCTCCCAAAATGGACATAAAACCTACAAATCTCATCCAAGAGGTATAATCCTCTCAACCCCCCATGCCTGCTGAAGGTAACAAGTTCTCTGCTTCATCTTATTTTCTCCATGAACAGTCTTCAAAACTTGTTTAAAAAAAAAAGTAAACAAAAAAGTCACAAACCAGACAGCAGAAGACAAGAGAGAGGAGGGAACTAAGTGTACATAATTCAGCATAATAATTCTGTGCCTCTGTTCTCCTAACAAGCACATCAAGACACCCAGCAGTTCTTACTTGATTTCCTTCACAGGCACTTTTTTCTGGAGAAGCTGCTGCACCATCCCTTTTTCTTCTGAGGGAAGCAAAATTAATAAGGCTTCACCATCCTCTTTGTACCTAAACAAACAAAAAATCCCTTCCACATAAGTGCAATCTGCATTTTACATTTTAATAGTCTGATGAATAGGTAACACAGAAGCAACTTCACCTAATTAGTAAATACAAGGAATACCATTTTTTTAACTTCTGTGACAAGAGAAAACTAGGGTTCTGAGCATATTTTTCAAAATTCACCACTAATTATAATTCTGAGTGACTTTTAAGTTCTACCACAGGAGAGCCAGATCCCAAGAAACAAATCAACTAAAAAAAAATCTTTTCTTTTTTTTTTTTTTCTTTAGGGAGAAAGGGGTAGAGAGAGATGGAGAGAGACAATTTTAAGCAGGCTCCATGCATAGCACAGAGCCTGACACAGGGCTCGATCTCACGACCTTGAGATCATGATCTGAGCCAGAATCAAGAGTCGGAGGCTTAATGGACTGAGCCACCCAGGCGCCCCTAAAAAGATTTCTTAAATACCTCTCTACTTATAGCAAAAAGACAATTTCCCATTCAAGCCACAAGAGAATTATAATATAATTAGTAATTTAAGAAACATGGTACCCAATACATTAAGGAAATCAAGTCATCTTTCTGGGGATTTTATAGCTTGGGAGTAACACTGTTTAGTGGCATCAGTTTTAAGAAATGGATCTCTACTCAAATGAAAACCTAACCTCCAATCCATGTACTTCTCGTCCCTTACCTAGTAAAATTCTTATTTCATGTTGTACCACCAGAAATTTCTATTTAAGTGGGCCACAATGCACTCAGAGTACTTAAGCTTTTTGTGCCACTTGCATACAGATTTCCGGGATAATTCAGTGTCAGCCATTGTGTGCAAGCAGTAAGACAAAATGGAATTGGGGGTTTGTGGAATTTTTTTAAAAAGAAACAAAAGAAAAAGTATTCTCATCAAAGCACTCTATTCAGGGTTCATGCTATGAGGAGCAAATTTTCATATATAAATAAATAATTTAGTGAGAAAGGTGACAGGCATAAACTGTGAACACCACAAAGAAATAGAAGAATATCCCTGTCTTCAGTGATCTAACAATCTAGCTGCCTAGAGAACACACACACACACACACACACACACACACAAAAGCAAGAGATCCCACAGAACATCCCCCAAGATGGTACATTACTAAATGTAAAAGGACGACCAAGGGCAATAAATGCCACAAACTCAGAAGTGGAAAGAGACCACTCAGGGTCAGCCAGAGAAACACAAACCTGTCAGGGCAGATGGAATCTGAGGAGGACCTTAAAAGTCAACAAAAAAGGGAAAATCTAAAGTCTTCCAAAGGGGGAGAATAGCATGAACAAAGGAGGAGAAACCAAAAAATACAAAGCAAACATAGTTAACTAAAGATAGCAGAAATCCAACTGAAGCCAGAGTAACTAAATGGACAGCAGAAAAGAGTGCCAGAAAGGGACATCAGTGTCTGGTTTTGGACGACTCTGGACGCCTGTATCTAGAGAGCTAGAATATCATCACTGTACGTAAGCACAATTTTATCACTGAACACTGGAGGGGAAAACTAGCTGTGTTGACTTACTGGAGGTACTATAAAGA
Source organism: Ailuropoda melanoleuca (assembly GCF_002007445.2). Classification (NCBI taxonomy): domain Eukaryota; kingdom Metazoa; phylum Chordata; class Mammalia; order Carnivora; family Ursidae; genus Ailuropoda; species Ailuropoda melanoleuca. The sequence goes on along the minus strand of NC_048225.1, from coordinate 5,783,248 downwards.
CAGAAGAGTAATTTTCACCTCATGCTGATTTCAAAACTCCACTCCTACACACAAGGTGAAATTCCAGTGCAATATCTTTACAGAAGTATCTGTATGTATACATGTGCACACACACAGAAAAGTATGAAATAAAATCTACCAAAAGTGCTAAAAGTTCTCTTTAACTCATAAATTAAACAAAATTTTAAGGGGCCACTAAATGCCAGGCACTAAAACTGACATAGTTCTGGCTGTCACAGAGCTTACAGACTATCAGGGACAGACAGCAAAAGCAGTAACTAACAATAAAATGGTATGAGTGTTACGGTAGGCATACCGGAAGCTGTAAAGACATAATAGAGAGCTCTACCGAATGTTGTCCAGGAGTCAAAAAAACTGCTCTGAGCAAATGACATCTAGGAGCAGAGACCTAAAAAATTAGGAATTAGTCCAAATTAGGGGAGAGTCAAGTTTTCCAGGGAGAAAAGGCAACATTTAAGCAAGTCCAGTGGATAATTTCACCTTCTTCATGCTTATTAGCTTTTCCTAGGGTTTCTAAATGCATGTGTATTAAACAGGGAGAGAAAGGAGTAAGGCTGAACATACATTTACTGCTTTTACTGTTTCATAAATGAGAAACTAATACCAAATACCTTCCTCATTATATTTCTACACCAACTATTACAATTCAAAATGTTTCATCATCATCTGCTATGAAGAAATATGAATTTAAAGCATTTCCCCTAAGCAGCGCTGGACTAAACCATCTGTGAAGGCAGAAATCACTAGTATATGAAGTAGTGAGGTGACACCCTGAGCAGACATGGTCTCTGAGAACCTCTCAACTTCCGAAGCTGGTACAGGGGTAAAGAGAAATCTCGAAGGTTATCAAAACAGCACCACTGAAGCCCTTGGATCTTCAGACGGACTCAGAAGTAGGAATAATAAGCCTTAATCATTACATCTATCTTGTCTACCCATTCATCCACCCAACCAGGGATAATCTGGAAGAATGGATCAGGATTCAAGTCACAAAAGGGCCATATTCAAACTTTTTACGACTGTAACAGCTAAAAGACAGATCTGCCCAAGGTTAGGACAGAGTGCAACACTGAAATTTAAAAGAACAAAATTCCCAGAGGAAAATGGAAAAAATGTCCAAAGTCGAATCCCACAAGGCAAGCATCTATCAAAAAGATCATCACTGGCCACTTGATGATGTGGCCTATTCAACATCACACACATCTTTTCCCTATAACAACGTAAAGCCCAAATACCTCCCCCACACCGATACCCAAAAATTTCCAGTAAGCTTTCATTTCCGATATAAAAACATATCTAAAAAGATGCCAGAAGTACATTTCTCTTTTTTTTTTTCCCACATGCTTCAAAGGATAGTCTATTTACCCATGAGCTGGCTTTTTATATTTCAAAAGCAATATCCAAGGACTGAGGCTTGGTATACGTGTAAAGAGAAATAAACGTTCTTCACAAGATCTACATTTGGAACTCCATATTCGACAGGTTATTGTAAACATTCTAGGCACCAAATAAAAAGCCCTGCATCTGAAACACAACAAAAAAAATCTCATTTTCACCCTCAGTAGCAATACCATGTTACATTTATGCAGCCCTTTAGAATTTAGGAGAAACTTCATTTTACATTAATTTGCCAGTCTTTTATATGCAAGCAACTGGTAGAAGAGGCAAAAAAATTTCTGGAAAGATCAAGAAGCTATCCAAAAAAAAAAAAAAAAAAAAAAAAAAAAAAAAAAAAAAAAAAACCACCAGAAATCTAGAACAAAAACCACTGGCTAATCATTATATATATCAGAGGCGTAAACTTCCAGTTCACTTTCTTTTTCAGCTCTACCAGGACTCCCTCCAGAAAGAAGGATCCTTAATAGGTTGATTATGATTGACTGACACCAAGAAGCTTACCTTCACATCCTACAGCTCACTAACGTTTCTAGCTAAACTTGGGAGGCCCAGGCCACTGACTTCTGGGTCCCAATGGTAATTCCTCCACTGAAATAATAACCTCAAAACAGACTCTGGCCAGAAGAAGTAGAAAAGTCCTGCCATTCTGACAATAATTTGCCTTCTACCCAATGACCACTAGTCCTCAACTACTCCAATGCCTATTCCCCAACACACCAACTCCACTCTAGCTAAGACTTTTAAGTATCCCTTAAACTTTGCCCATTCAGACGTCTAACTACTGCTGTTGCAAGATCTGCCAGAGCTCACAACTGCCTGGCTATTCTCAGTTCTACCAGCCTGGTTCTCCAAGTTACAGATCAGGCTGGAAAAGAATCTGTTAGAATAATTTCCTTTTTGTAATTTAAAAAATACGTATGTAAACATACGTGAAAATGTTTCTAGGTGGTGAGATGTAGGTGGCACGTTCTGCCAACATCTAGAATCTATACAGTAAATAAACACTATTTTTATAACAAAACACAAGTTATTATGAAGTAAAAAACAAAAAAATGTATATGCTTTTAAAATCTACATATTTTCTGTCATTCTCACTTCACTGAACACATCTTAGTACTATCAATATTAGGGTACTTCTCCTTATCTTAACCAGTAAAGTTGAGGACATATATGAATGCACGTTTCCTACCTACCATACATTTGTACCTAAAAACTGCTCACTAAATATTTGGTGAGTGAACAGATGCAAACAAACCACCAGGGGTTGCATAAGCAGACTGGATTTAGAGTCAAAAGAACTGAGTCCAAGCCCCAGCTGTACTATTCATTAGCTTTATAACCTTGGATAATGAGTCTCTTTATCACCATATATTCTTATTTATAAATTAACAGTGTGAAGGAGATGATCCAGGTCCCTTCAGAATCTATACATGTGATTCTTTTTTTTAATAATAATTTTTTATTATGTTATGTTAGTCACCATACAGTACATCCTCAGTTTTTGATGCAGTGTACCATGATTGACTATTTGCGTATAACACTCAGTGCTCCATGCAATATGTGCCCTCCTTAATACCCATCACCGGCCTATCCCAATCCCCCACCCCCCTCCCCTCTGAAGCCCTCAGTTTGTTTCCCAGAGTCCATAGTCTCTCGTGGTTCATTCCCCCTTCTATTTACCCCCCCTTCATTCTTCCCTTCCTTCTCCTACCGATCTTCCTGCTATTTCTTATGTTTCATAAATGAGTGAAGCCATAGGATAATTGTCTTTCTCTGCTTGACTTATTTCACTTAGCATAATCTGTGATTCTTAACATACTAGTCGTTGTTCACAATATAAGTAGGACCAGGAGGTGGACAAACAGAGACAACTCTTGGGTACACTCTGCTATCCCACAGCCTTCTTTTTGTCCCCCTCCCTGCATCTCCTTTTCTCCTCCCTACACCTTAGCCTTACCTGTGGCAACCAGCCCCATGGCGTCTGTCACTGAGCAACAACAGTGCAGTCAGCCCTGCACATGCACATAGAGGGCTACGGGAATCAGACTCCAACTGTTCTGTTCCTCCTGCACAACGTGGCACAAAGGAGTGCTTATCCCAGGAAAAAGGGGATCTCTGACTCATGGAATACCTAAAGACTCTACACTAGATTTAAGAGAAAAGGACAGACTGGGAAATATTCTGGGAAAAATAAAGTCACATGTAGCGTTAAAATCTTGGAAATACAAGGAGGTACACCACAACAGGCTCAACAGTTTGACAAACAAAGTTCACGGTAATTGGAAAGAAATCAAGTTGGCTGACGTGTGTTGCATGGAAAGATTCTAACAAACTGATTAGAACAAGGATTTAAAGAGTTCACAGAGAAAGGGTAGAAATCATTAGAGTCTATCAACTCTGTCCCCAGAATTTAAAAAAAGACTAAACTAAGTTTTTATACACTAAAAACAAGAAGAAAACACATATAAAAGTAGTGCCTAAAACAGACTTGTAAGGACCCAGATGAGCAGCCAGGGGACCCGACAGAGCTGCACCTGGATTCCTGATCCACAGAAACCGTGAGATAATATATGGTTCTTGCTTTAAGCTACTACACTGTGGGGTAATCTGTTATACTGCAGTAGATTAATTAATTTCCGGTAAGCTCTGATTCATGAGTCTGATTTGATAAAGTAATTGTGTTATCTCAATTGTCTACTCTGTGCCAAGCCCTGTTCTAAGCACTTGGGGTAGGTATATCAATTAAGTAGACATATTTCTTTGCCTTTATGGAGCTTACATTCCAGTGAAGAGAAACGGAAACAATGTCATAAGGAAAAGCTCTAGTATATTTGAAGGTATTAAGTGCTATGGAAAAAAGAAAGTACAGAGTGAGGTAAAGAGGAGTGGCTGGCTCAGATTAAGAAAGATAGCCATGAGGATGCTCAAGGAAAAACCATTCCAGCAAAAGAAACAGTAACATAAAGGGACCATGGGGGATGGGGGGAACATGCCCAGCATGAAGGAGAAAGAGCTCGACCAGCATGGGGCAGAGGGGAATAGAAAGTAAGGTTGGACGGGGTTGAATAATAGCAAGTCACTGGCTTTTATTCGGAGTGAAGAGGAAACCATCAGAGGAATGACATGATCTGACTTGTGTTTAAAGGGATCACTCCGCCTGCTGTATGGGGAACAGACAGCTGGAGAGCAAGGGGGAAGTGCCTGGAGCTAACCGACAACTCCTAAAAAATATCAGCCCACTTACTCACCTCTGTAGCTAACCTGGCCCGTCTCTATCCCAGCTCAATGCTTCCTGATGCAAAATAAAGAACAGGTTTTGCCCTTTTTTAAAAAACTTTAAATTTTAAACAGCAACTAGATCAAGGCAGAAGGCCATGTAAAGAAGCATTATCTACCTAGAAGAAGCAGGCTGAAGATAGGATCTTCATAACTCTAAGCTAAAGGAATTAAAGAAACAAGAATTTTTACTAGCAAAGACTGCCCCATCTCATACCTAACATATTCAGAGTAACCCTCAAGTAAATTAAGGCTCATGGAAATTGTCTTTTCACTTTTATTATTTCAGTTTACAAAACAATTAAGGACACTTTTAAAAAATTCTCTTTATTATCTATTCCATAAAGTACCAGTATTTTCCACAAACCATTAACTCTTCAAAGTTATCACAGCAGAAATTTTAACTACTTTGCATCTTCATCTTTGCTGTTGTTGATCTAAACTGCTGCCAGGGAGTGTGCGATTCAAAGAGATGGCCTCTGCTGCCCCCTCGTGGAACCACACTCTGCTATCTACATCGCTCACAAAGTCTGAGAGGAGGCAAGTAAGGCTCAGCCGGAATTATTTTAACCCGACTCTGGAAAACAACAGTTGCCCATATAAAAACTCATCTTTTTTTAAAAAGTAAGCTCTAGGCCCAACATGGGGCTTGAACTGATGAATTTGAGATCAAGAGTGGCATGCTCTACTGACTAAGCCAGCCAGGCACGCTCACCTTTTATATTTAAACTCCCAGCAGTTACGTATGAACAGTTATACATTAAACTCACACCTTCCATCCACAGACCTCTACTCCCCAAATAAAAGCATTTAAAAAAAAAAGAGGAGTGGGGTGAGTGGGGTGCCTGGGTGGCTCAGCCAGTTAAGCATCCAACACTTGATCTCAGCTCAGGTTATGTATGACCTCAGGGTTGTGAGTTCAAGTGCTGCACTGGACTCCACATTGGGCATGGAGCCTACTTTAAAAAAATAATTAATTTAAAATTTAAAAAAAAAGTATCTGATGTATGCCTACTTTCCATTTCCAAATTTTTTATTTTCAAATGGGTATTATCTTAAGAAATGGAAAAGCTTGGTTTGATGAGTACCAAAAACTGCAAGCCCTAAAGACAATCGTTTTTAAGTACGATGCCTCACAAAATACAGCTTGATAAAAATTATGTTCATATTCCTTGCCTCACTTGTCTGTAAACGAGATCATTTTGTTAAAAGGGGTGTGAATGGTTAAGGAAAAAAGACAAAATTTTTCTCAATACTAAGGATCAAGAGAAATTTAGGTGAATCAATTAAAACAAAGTACCTCAAGACAAGTACCGGAATCACTATTTTCACTCAGCTAAAACACAGGAAGGAAAAAAGGATTCCTCAAACTTTAGCTATTTTGCCACAAAGCACTGAATTCATTTCTCTATATTCATATATTATAGCTCACTTCCACAAGTAAACACTGTCTGGCAACCCAGTTTTAATTACAGCATAAACACAGGATTTTAATTAGTTTCAAATTTTAATTTAGCCTTTATTCAATTCCATTATCCAGTCTCATGGCCCACGAAACTTTCTAATTATCTGTAAGCCCATTAATGGCAACTTTTAAACTGCAATTTCGCTATTTTTTTTATTAAACTGCCCAAGAAAAAATAAGCATTGCATATCCTAAACATTTCCACTGACTATTCATCTAAAAGAGTTGATTAAAACATTTTTAATTGGTTACAAGGGATCAAACAGACTTATACTTTAAAAATTAATGACATCAGAAACTGCATTACAATAGTTTTTCAAATTAGCATCATCTCTTCAAACACAATTGTGATCTCGCTGTAGCTACTCTTCATCTCGTCATTAGGACCAATTTAACGTTCACCCTGGTATGTTTGACTATATAAGATTTTCAACCTCTGGGAACCCAAGACCCTGAAATAACGCTCTCTGGTGAACTGTTTTCTGATGCAATGAGATGTCCAATCATCTTCATAAAGGACAAATAATTGTAAAATACTGTTTAAAAGAGTTCTGTAGAGTGGCTCAGTTGCTTAAGCATCTGCCTTCAGCTCAGGTCATGATCCCAGGATCCTGGGATGGAGCCCGGAGTAGGGGGAGTGGGGGGGGCTCAGCGGGGAGTGTGCTTCTATCTCTCCCTTTGCCTCTCTCCCTGCTTGTGCGCTCTCTCGCTCTCTCTCTGACAAATCAAATCAATCAATAAAAGTGTTCTATAAAGAAATCCGTTTGCCCTATGTCAACGCCAAATGGCACAACTAATAAGCCCATGTGCCCCTGGAGCAGTATGCTCCTGAGAAGCCATGTCCCACTTTATCTAAAATGCGAATGTGTGCACAGGTACATATACAAATTCATACATGCTACACATTTACTGAAGAGCGTGAAACACTGGAGGACCATTCATTCCACCAACCACTACCTACCACTTCTGAGACTCTCACTATGAAAGATAACCTAAACATGTACCCAATACGAAGATCAAGGATACACCACCCACCTTCCTCTAAAATGGAAAACAAGACCTCTGTTTTACCCAGGTCCCATTTTCTTAAACCCCACAAGAAATCAAAATGTCCCCAGTCTACAGGCAGGTCTGTCTGAAGGCACGATGACGCCATATACAGAACTCATTTCTAACTCCACTGCTTGTTCAAATTATTTGTTAATTGCAATAAAAACACTTTTGACCCCGAAGTACATAAATGCTATTTTTAAATAGCTTTATCATTCACTATTATATTATTCTCTCCCTTCATGCTGGACAAAAGAAATGTGCTGGAGTACATTTTGATTATAGCCCATGTTTAATGGCCCACAAGGTTAATGTGAATCAAGCAATCAAACATGTTATGAAGATTAAAAATGAACAGAAGGAGAGCTCTACTTGTTCTCAGGCTACAAAAGGACATGAAAAACCTTCACATTAGCCAAAACATATAACAAAATTCACCAATTATGACCAAAAAAAATTTTTTTTTCTTTAAAGCCATCCAAAAACTATGGATTCAAATAAATTTAAAATAACTACACGCTAAGGAGATTTACTAGATAAACAAGGGACAGGGGACACTTGGGGTTTCTTGCTGGAAGGGACACAGGGCAAGCAGGAGAGCAAGCCTGCTGGAGAATGACACTTACTGCTTGGAAGATGGTTTAAATCTTGTGTCTAAAGATCCATCTCTGAGAAACCATTCAGCTCATTTAAGTTGTGACTTAAAAATCGGAAGTAACTGTTGGACCAGGCAGACCAACAGGTGGTGCTCTGGCATCTCCTGCATCATCAAGTATCAATGTCTCACTGACAACCATGTTGTAAATACTCATCCAGTTTCAGTGAGAAAGTAAATGGTACAAGGTAAATCCAAAGAAACAGTCCGTCTGTGGCTAATCGCAATTACTCATAACCCTACTAGCATTATTTAGATTGTTTCCAATTCTTAACCGTTAGTTACAAAGGTCAGTAAAATGAACATCTTTACTGCAAGTTTACCCATCTCTGTTTTCTTAAGATCAGTGTTTCAATGTGGAATGTAGGTATGAGGAGGAACTCTAAGGCTTGCATAATTATTACCACATGCTCTCCAGAAATGTGCTAACCAGTTACCATTCTATCAACAGTGTACACCTCTGAACTGCAATAGCAAAGATAAGAGTCAGCACACCTACCTGGCAGTTCTACCAGCTCTGTGAATGTATGTGTTGGCATCCTCTGGACAATCAAACTGAAGAACCCAATTCACAGCTGGGAAATCTGTACAGAAGGAATGTCAAGTTAGGAAATCAGTTTCAAGATCTATCCTGCTGTACTATTTTTATTTTTTTTTAAGATTTTATTTATTTATTTATTTGACAGAGAGAGAGAGCACAAGCAGGGGCAGGAAGAAGGGAGGGAGAAAGGAAGAAGGAAAAGCAGACTCCCTGCAAAGCAGGGAGCCAGAGGAGGGGCTCCATCCCAGGGCGCTCCATCCCAGGACCCCGGGGTCATGACCCGAGCGGAAGGCAGACGCTTAACTGACTGAGCTACCCAGGTGACCCACTATTTTTATTTTAGAGTATCACTTGCCAGGGCTTTCCATCACATCAAAATCTGTGAACTTTATTAAAGATAAAATCAATTGCATGAACCAAGAGATAATAAACAATTCTCCTTTGATAAATAGCAGTTGAATATGAAGATAATTTTTTATCTGACACAGAAGAGATTGCTTTGTGTCAGACAAATAAGGAAATACCCTGATGTTTAATAGCCTAAAAGAAACCACTTCTCATGGGCTCCTGGTGAACTAAAAAACTGAGTTCTCAATTTAAATGAAACTTTACTTTCCTTGCTCTTCCCATTTCCATTTGAATTAATGATGTCTTTCTAAGTCCCTTTTCTTATTTCTCAGCAATAACTATTCCATACACATATCTGGCTACAGAAGTTTTCATTCATTTCCAGACACCCTGTTCTCAACTCCTTAAAAGAACTACCTTTAATCATCTGTGGATTTTGCTGCGAGGATTTCAGATCAATTTCTATAACACAGAAACAGGCTGGGCACTAAAACAAAACAAAACCAAACCAAAAACAATGATGGAGGTAGCAGAAGAGGAATGACAGAGAGGTAACAAAAGGAAATCCCCGGTAATTTTTCTAAATTTGGTAAAAATTAAGAAGTACGGTATAAGAATGTCACTTCAAAATATAAAACTAAATACCAAAAAAAGGACTAACAGAAATTTAAGGAGTTGCTTCTGAACAGCGAGGAGGTGCAGAGCCTACTAGGGATCCTAGCTTATTTTGACCCATGTGCATGTGATAATTCAGTAAAAAAAAAAAAGTTAAAAAAGTTTTGGAAGGATACTGGTGTATTCTAAAGAAATTCTAGGATGCTTACTTAAGAATAGAGCATCAGAATATTCATTGCACATTTTTAGAATAAAAAGAGTGAAACTTCAATGTTCATTATTCTGGGCATGGGTCAATTCATACCATGAGACACTCTACAAAACACACTGGATCTTTATATGTCAACACTGAAAGACTTGGGGCACCTGGCTGGCTCAGTAGAGCGTGTGATCTTTGAATTCTGAGTTTGAGCCCCATGGAGAATGTAGAGATGACTTAAAAATAAAATCATAAAAAAAAAAATGGGAAGACTTCAAAAGCAAGTCCTACACTAGCATCTACAACATTGTTTATGTAAACTTTTTCTATACCCTCTACTTTTTATATAGCTTATGAATATGTTCATATAAACTTTTTAAAATAAGCTAAAGAGGTTTTTGACATTTCTGTACTATAACTGAAGCCTATGAAGCCCTTTTCAGAATGGTTTTATGTGCATAAGGTAAAATAAATAGAAAACAGTTATAAGCTGTTTTATTTTTTACTGAAGTTTTTGATATAGTAATGTATATGCTTGTTTACTAACACATTAGACAACACAGTTGTGGGTCTAATAACTACCATATTATAAAAGTGGTACTGAGTGTAAACAATATACGAAAATAACTGCAAAAACTGTTATTTCAACCTAGAATTCTATTCCCACAACAACTATCATTCAAGAACAGGAAATGCCGGGGCGCCTGGGTGGCACAGCAGTTAAGCGTCTGCCTTTGGCTCAGGGCGTGATCCCGGCGTTCTGGGATCGAGCCCCACATCAGGCTCCTCTGCTATGAGCCTGCTTCTTTCCTCTCCCACTCCCCCTGCTTGTGTTCCCTTTCTCACTGGCTGTCTCTATCTCTGTCGAATAAATAAATAAAATCTTAAAAAAAAAAAAAAAGAATAGGAAATGCCTATAATAATTCAAATTTGCCCCCCATGCACCCTTACTGAAGAAGCTATTAGAGAATGAGATTTTATTTGTTTTTTTAGATTTTATTTTTAAGCAATCTCTACACCCAGTGTGGGACACAAACCCACAACCCCAAGACCAAGAGTCACATGCTCCACCAACTGAGCCAGTCAGGCACCCCTAGAAAATGAGACTGTAAATTTTTAAAAATAAAATGAGAAAATAAATCAAGAAAGAGGAAGCGATCTGTATAGAAGAGTCCCAGGATGACAAATGTGCAAGAAGTTTACGGAGCAACCAGTCTGGGCAAGAGCTGGAGACGGAGGAGAGAAACAGACTGCATGTGAATTATTGGAAAAGTAAGCACGGGACATCTGCTAGGACAGTTGAGAAAAATCAGAACTGGGATCACAAACTAAGCAAATCTTAACTATTAACTTAAAAACACAAAAGTAAAAGATCAGAGACAACTGGTATACCACTTCCCTCAGCAGACAATTACATGATCCAAACAAGGTAAATACAAAATGCTGATTTTACCAAGTCTTGGTATAACAACATAGGCTAGAGAGCATTAAAAATATGCATACTTGGCTACGGCCTCCAGTCACATAGGAATGAATGGATCTGATGTCTAAGATATGCTTTAAAATACTTCATGACGAACAAGGAAATGGGAAGAAAAAGGGGATCACGAAAAAGATCATCACCAAAGCTGGGTAGTATATATAAGGGTACACTGGATGTATTCTTTGTGTGTGTTTAAAATCTGCCACAGTTGTTAACATAAAGTAATTGAAAATTTTAAATTATCCCCTATTTATTCTCATGTTGTATATTCATATCTCTATTTCCTGTAATTACTTCCATACCCCATCCCCCCACCACAAAGCCACCAGCTATAAAATAGTATTGGTGACTTCTTGAAAGTTTAAATAAATTAAGTATGTCTTTACAATAAAAAAATTTGGTGAAAAANGGGGAAAAAATGGGCTTATAATTTTCTTGTTTAGTTGTTTTTTTTTTTTTTTTTTTAGATTTTATTATTTATTAGACAGAGAGAGACAGCCACCGAGAGAGGGAACACAAGCAGGGGGAGTGCGAGAGGAAGAAGTAGACTCCCAGCAGAGAAGCCTGATGCGGGGCTTGATCCCAAAACGCTGGGATCACGCCCTGAGCCTAAGGCAGATGCTTAACGACTGAGCCACCCAAGCGCCCCTGAGCTGTCATATTTTATCAAGTTTCCAATATTCAAAAAAACAAGAGCAGTTTTTCCTATCTTTAAACCTTTAATACTCCTTTGATTTTGTGGGCTCCTCAGGACTCTAGGATTATTCTCATAAACAATAAGCACAAAAGATGAAAATATGACCAAAATTTTCACTGATAGAGCCTTAATTCAGTTTACTTGTTTTTCTAAAAGAAGAAGGACCAATTCTTTGAGTGAAACTATGAATTCCCAAATCCATCCATTTATAAGCAAATTCTATAACCCATGACCCCAGAATATTTTCTGCTAAGCTCTTACCCAGTCCCCTGGCAGCAATATCAGTAGCAAAGAGCACAGCGGCTCTCTTGCGGACAAATTCATTGTAGACTTCCATCCTTCTCATCTGCTGCTGGCGGCCGTGCAGGGCAAGGATAGAGATGCCAGGACGTAGCCTGCAGAACACTCGGTACAGGTACTGAACCTAGACATGAACAGAGAAAGGAGTTTGACAGTTCCGGACAGCAGCACCACAGCAAGCTTATAAGATGAACAGCAAAATGTTTTAAGGAGCACAAGTTTCGCCAATTAAAAAATGTGGAGCAGAGAAAGGGCAATGCAGTCTAGAGTTCATGTCTTGAAGCACTTTTTGCTCACATTATTTCCTATGAGAACTTTTTTTAAAAATAGGCTCCCCTTACATTTTCAACTTGATAGCTGACATTTTTCCAAATGTATTTAGTTGCAAAACTGTAATTTTTGATATTATAAATGCTGAGATTTTAAAATAAACTTCTTATACATGTATCCAATAGATTCTAAGTAGCAATTTTAAAATATGTAAAAATAATGAAGGCCATGCCTGTGTGAAAGAAGGCCCTTCAGGGGAATGAAGCATGAGAGACTATGGACTATGAGAAACAAACTGAGGGCCTCAGAGGGGAGGGGGGTGGGGGAATGGGATAGACTGGTGATGGGTAGTAAGGAGGGCACGTATTGCATGGTGCACTGGGTGTTACACGCAACTAATGAATCATCAAACTTTACATTGGAAACCGGGGATGTACTGTATGGTGACAAACATAATAAAAAAACACTAAAAAAGAAAGAAGTCCCTTCAACTTTGCTATGAGCCTAAAACCACTACAAAAAAAGTTAAGTCCTTGAAAAAAATTAAAGACAAAATAAACTCCTCAAGGGAAAGAAATTTTGCATTTCTTCTCCTCCTTGAACTCTTATGTCAACTTTCTGACCCCACAGAATTTTATCTTAATAGTTTTGTGCTTCAAAGTCTTTTGATTATCTTATCAATATTTACAACTTCTCTACAACTTTTACAATAAAACAACGAATATCAGTTTTAATTTCTAATTTCCTGTGGCCATAAAGCCATTAAAGATGCTCAGACTAAGCTATTACTTCATTAGTATAGAACTGACCAGAACAAGAAATGTTAGAATTTGATAAAAAGCAAAACAAAGAGGTGCCTGGATGACTCAGTTAAGCATCTGCTCAGGTTATGATCTCAGGGTCATGGGATCGAGCCCCTCATTGGGCTCCCTGCTCCTTCTCCCTCTCCTTCTGCCCCCCAACTCGCACATACCCCCTAAATAAATAAATATTTTTTTTAAAAAGGCAAAACAGAAAGAATAAACATAATAATTTTATACAACATTGGGTGTTATTACATCTCTTCTTATACAGAAATAAATGGAGTTGATTGTTAGCTTTATTTCTTTAGTTTACATATTAATAAATGAATACTACTATTTGGTAGACGGAAACAGAGTACCACATTATCTTATTCCTATTTTCTCCTTCTAATATGCATGTTAAGAAAATCTCTTCACAAAAAAAAACAAAAAATGTACTGGAAGGAACCGTGGTGCACTGCTGGTGGGAACGCAAACTGGTACAGCCACTATGGAAAACAATACCAAGGTTCTTCAAAAAATTAAAAATAGAAATACTGTATCCAGCAATTCCACTACTGGGTCTTTACCCAAAGTAAACAAAAATACTAATTCAAAAAGACATATGCGCCCCTATGTTCACTGCAACGTTATTTACAAAAGCCAAGACAAGGAAGCAACAGTGTCCATGCAGAGATGAATGAATAAAAAATAGGTGAGCCATATATACAATGAAATATTACTCAGCCATAAAAAAGAATGAAACCTTGCCATTTGCAACAACATGGATCTAGAAGGTATAATGCTAAGTGAAATAAGTCAGAGAAAGACATATACCATGTTTTCACTCATATGTGGATTTAAGAAAACAAGTGAACAAAGGCAAAAACAGACAAACAAAAAAACAGATTCTTAAACATAGAGAACTAGTGGTTGCCAGAGGGAAGGTGGGTGAAACAGGTGAAGGGGATTAAGTACACTTATCGTAAAGCACTGAATAATGTATGGAATTACTGAACCACTATATTATACACCTGAAACTAATGTAACCCTATATGTAAAATTATAGTGGAATTTAAAAAATAAGTTTAAAAAAAAGAAAATGTACTGGAAAGAACTTTAACTCTTTGAACTCCTATATTTCAAAACAATGATAAATAAAATTTCTAATAATCCACAGCTAATAAGTCCATTAAGTCTCCCTACAAATTTTGTTAAAAGAATGGTAAGCCAACTGAACCGCAAAACACTTGTTACCTTGTCCTTAGAGCCATTCACTTTCTGAACAGCAATGCCTGGTGCCAGGAAGGTTCTCAGGTCCTGAGACAATCCAATAAGATTACAGATAGATGGACTCATGCCTTTCTTTTGCGGTTTTAAAAGGGCTAGCATGAAAAGGGGAGAGGGGAAAGGTGAACTTGCAGATGACAGATGCGTTCTCGGGCAAACCAAGCTCAAAAAAGGGCATATGTAAACGTAGGAAGTGTCAACTGAGTCCATGAAAACTTTCTGCAGTTTGCACCTCCTGAATCAAAACTGACCTTAAATCCCTGCTCTTGAAAAAGCTTGCTGAGGTGGATGATTTTTCAAGATCATTCTGGCTAGAATGTGCAACAACTGTAGGAAAGAAAGTGTGGGAATGCAGAGACTAGCCACGAGCAAGACAAAGTTAAGCACGGCTTAGATTTAGCTGTAGCATGAGGTTTTGTGAGAGGTGGTAGAGCTAATGAGAGTTATCAACATATTGACAATGAGATGAAGACAGGCAACAATTAAGGTTTCAGTCATTTGAGATGGGGGAGAGTAGATCTTCAGGATATGAAATCCTAAATTGCGTTTCTTATTTTAAACTTAAGATGCCCTCAAAGACATGCAACTGGAAATCTCTAGTATTCAAGTGGATACACAAGTCTGGGGCTCAGGAGAGTGGTCAGGGCTTAAGATGTCGATGTGCCAGGAGTTAAAACACAGACGGCATTTAAAGCCATGGAAATGAAGAGGTTTCCTAAAAAGAGTAAAGACAGAAAAAGGACAGAGTACAACAGACAGGCTAGTACTTATCTTTCCCGTAAGCTGGAGGGAAACTTATTAGCATATTTGCCATGTTAAGTACTCAAAAAGCGACAAATCTAGAACCTACCTACTACATGCCAACTATATATCCTCAGGTAATCTGAAATATAGAGAGGAAAATGACATAAAAATCACTCAAGGTCCCTTCTCTTTAAGGGAAGAGACTAGTTTTCTTATTTATCATTGAATCCTTTATTCACAGCAAATGGCTACTGTTAAACAAATGTGTAACTAAATTAAAGACATATACACTATAGAAGGATGGGGGAAATTGCTGATTATAACAAGGGGGTCGGGAGTATCACAGAAGGACCTCCAGATATAACATTTAAGCTTAGCCTTAAAGGACATTCAACACTCTCTCAGCATTAGTGTAAAGGAATGCAGGGAGGGCATTCCAGAGATCACCATGATCAAGGACATCAAAGCATGGAAATAAATGGCATATTCAGTTCAGTATTCATGGAGGGTAGGTGTCAGATTATAAAGACCTGTGGGTAGTTGAGCCATTCAATGGTTTGTTCTACCAGTACTCACTGAGGGATACCACGCCTATCTATCATACTCCTCACCACATCTACCACTGTATTTTTTACAGGAGAAGAAATTGCTATTTATCTAACTGAAATCTGTTATTTTAAAAGGGATGACTCAACAAGAATTATTTAATCATTCAGTACCTCTTTACAACTGGAGAAAAATACAATACTTTTCTTCTTCAGGTGGCTTCTCAAAAAGGAATACAACACACTTATTTTTTGCTGCAGCTCACAAACTATGTAGTTCTGTTCCAAAGTGGCAGGGGTGCTTATGGAAATAAGAGGAGGAAAAACGTTAAAAATATGCCACATTGGTTAGCTTTGAAATCCATACTGCACAAAAAAAAAAAGTTAGAAAAATATTAACAGCATGCCTTTCCAACAAATTTCTCATACACATATATATACTGCGAAAGAAAACTTTTTAGAAATTAGAAATAGAATCAGATTATCACAATTTTGCAAATCCTAATGAAATAATGGACCTAGGCAATAATCATCGTAAGCTACTAAAACTTTAAGATTAAAAAGCTATCGTTCCTGCATAAACGGGTTGTTTGTATCAGATTAATACTTTGGTGGCCTATAGCTCTAACTATAAAGGCTGGATTAAATATAAAACAAAAAAAAACAGAAGACATCAGACAGCAACCAAGGCAGCTAGTACTTGAAGTACTGAAAAAGAAAAGAGATACCCCCTGAGGCAAGCCCCATATTAATTTCCACTTTTCCCTCAAAGCATCTGCTGATTTGCGTAACAGAGGAGAGCTGAGTAGCAACCTAGGCCTAAATGTGGCAGTCCAAGATCCTAAAGAGAAGGAGCCACAAAACAATGAATCTTAAATTCCTCATGCAATTTTCCCATGAGAGGTGTGACAATTCCTAAACTAAACACACGCACACAAACACAGCAAAATGAGTGAAAACAAGCAAAAAACAACAACTGGGAAGCTCAGAGCCGAGCAGAGACCTGACAATCTTAGGGCTATGAAGTTCAGAGCCTGCCAGGATGGAAGGGCTTTGCTAACCCACACCTTCCAGCTGAGACCTCCGGAAGGCAATATCCCAGCCAGGACGGAGGCAGAACAAACACAGAACAGAAATACAACAGCCCCAGAGTCTAAAAGCCAGGGTAGCCCAGATCAAGGTCATCTATTCTTACAACATCTACCTGCCACCAAAAAAAAAACAAAATGAAACGAAAACAAAAAAATCATTCATGAATTCACTAAGAATCAAAGACAAGAAAATCTTAAACAATACACAATATCTTCAAAGGAACAAGAAAACTGTCAGCTAACTTCGACATAAGAGTAGTCAGAACAATAGATAGGTAACTTCGAAGAAAAAACATGCCAAGATAACCTTCAAAAATGAAGAATAAGAAGGTTCTCAGAAAAATCAAAACAGAATTTTTCCACTAGTAAACCTGAACTAAAAATAAAAGGAAATTCTTTTGAGCACAAGAAATAAAAATATCATAAAGAATAACTATTTGGATAAATCTAAATAAATATTGATGTTTCAAAAAGTAATTAATAACAGCTTATGGAGTTTAAAATATATGAAATTAAAATACTTCACAATGAAGGCACAATGGAAAGGGGTAGAGACTTAAATAATACACTAAGTTATAGATCAATGAACTAAATCCCCCAGTTGCAAAGCAACTGTCATACCTGGCAAAAGAATCATATGTTGCTTACAAAGTCAAATTTAAAATATAAGGGCATATATAATGTAAAGAGTAAATGAACAGAGGATTCACCATGCAAACATGAACCAAGAGAAAGCTGCTATAGGGAGACTAATATCATGCTAGATTTCAAGGCAAAAAGTATTAGTAGAGATAAAGAGCAACATTTCATAGTAATCAATGATGCTAACAAGAAATGTAATATTAAATTTGTATGCACCTAATAACATAAGCTCAGAATATCCATCTCAAATTTGAAATGGTTCGGGGCGCCTGGGTGGCACAGCGGTTGNTCACCATGCAAACATGAACCAAGAGAAAGCTGCTATAGGGAGACTAATATCATGCTAGATTTCAAGGCAAAAAGTATTAGTAGAGATAAAGAGCAACATTTCATAGTAATCAATGATGCTAACAAGAAATGTAATATTAAATTTGTATGCACCTAATAACATAAGCTCAGAATATCCATCTCAAATTTGAAATGGTTCATAATTCACCACAGAATTCAACTTATATTCACTGTAAAACACAGCAAATTACAATGATCCAAACACAATTTTTTCTCAAAAAAAAAAAAAATCATTAGAAACACCATTTCACTACAATAGCAGTATAAAGAACACATACTGGTATACTTTTTCTAAGTATACCCTGATACACAACTTCAGAAAGATCTAACTTTTAAATTACTTTTCTGGTCCTTCATGATTTGAGAGCAGATAAATGTCTTAAAAATATTCTTGCCTATGATTTTTCCCATGGTGTCTTAACCAAATTAATGGCTAGAGCAAAAACTTCAATAATGACATGAGACAAAATTCACAACAGTATCTGCTTTTTGTAGCGCTCTGGTGAACAAGAGATTAGAGTGCCATGGTCATTGCCATACAGCCCACAGTTGTCAATTATGTCACTGGAGACATGGTTTCTGAAAACCCCATTTTTTATAAGTGATGTACCTGCATTTCAATCATCACTTATGGGGGTGCCTAGGTGGCTCAGTCGGTTAAGTGTCCAATTCTCAGTTTCACCTCAGGTTACGATCTCAAGGTCATGAGATCAAGCCCTGCATGGCACTCCACACACAGAGCAGAGTCAGCTTGAAATTCTCTCCCTCTACCCCTCTTCCTGCTCATGCACTTTCTCAATCTCTCTCACAAATAAATAAAATCTTTTAAAAAATCATTTATGAAATAGACAGTATTTGCATTCAGTTTTTTCTAACTCTGATCTATAAATAATAACCCATTGTTGTCTACGGAAATTGGCAACAGGGATACCATGTACAATTACCTTAAATTATGCACAGTTTTAGAGACCATCTAATGACTGAAAAACTCGTGTCTGGTAAAAACACTAAGGAGTCTTGAAAATAGGCAGAAAGCAAGCAGCAAAAAGAACAAGACAATCTTTAGATTATTAATTGTACCAAGAATTGCAATAGCTATCGCAATACAACCTTACAAACAAGGACCATTAAGCTGAAACTACCTTAGGAATCCCTTGCTATGCTGTTCCTGAGTTCTTGATAATCAAAGACACCCGAACTCAAATTCCTCAAATTTCATCCATTAAGATCACCTAGAAGCATGGAGTCTGGCCTCTTCTAGGGCTTTCTTTAATCCTAGACATCTAGTAGCTGAACAAAGTTAATGTGGGCCTCAAGGCCCATATTCTCAGAATTTAAAAACTTTCCAAGAGGATAATCCATCATTTTTCCCAATCTATTTCTTTTTAGACTAACATTTCATAGGAAAAATAGAAGTTAAGATAAAGATAATGGTAGGGTTGAATCCATACTGAGATCTTCAACACAGATTCTAATTATGTTCACCAGAAAATATTTCTGCAAGCCAAGTATGTCCACATTCTACAATGATTCATACCAAACATACATACACAAACTTCCACTTGTATCAAAATACTCTTCAAAACCCATCTCCCCCAACCCATTTCCCACACAGCCACACAACCCCATTGCCCCTCATTTTATGCAGGGGTAGTTATTAAATACCTGTCAACACCTTACGGAAAGGTACTTGTTCCCCAGACCACATTTTGAAAAAGATTGCACTAGAATATTCCCACATTTAAAGATGCATCAAATATTTAAATAATTTTAATTAATACATTTTACTATGCTTTCTACATCTCATAACACATAAAATGATGTCTAATTTCCTAAAAAAAGTAATATTAATTTAAAATGTCTAATTCTTATACAAAAAGAATAGTGATTTTTTTTTATTAAATCAAACATGGTTTCAAATAGTACATACCTATATTTTGCTTTTTCATGAACCCAGACATACTCAGGGTTTTTTAAACTCAAACGTGCAAGGTCCTTTACAGATTTGGTTTGTGTAGCTGAGAAAAGTAAAGTCTGACGTTTCTTGGGAAGATTTTCAATAATAGCATTCATGGTATCAGCAAAGCCCATATCCAAGATTCTATCTGCTTCATCAAGAACTGAAAAGAGAAAATTCAAGGTGAACTCCAACATTTAAAATATATATTAGGCTAAAAGTAATCTAGTCTCCTGGACTGGATCCTAGAAGAGAAAAAAAAGGCATTAGTGGAAAAACTGGTGAAATCCAAATAAAGTCTGGAATTTATATAATGGACCAATGTTAATCTTCATTTTGACAAAAGTATCACAGTTGTATAAGGTGTTACACTAGCGGAAACTGGCGGAAGGGTATAAAGGAGCTTCCTGTACTATCACTGCAATTGTTACAAAATTATTACAAAATAAAGATTTGATTTAAAAAAAAAATAATAATAACCACATTCGGTAATATCACCAGAAGTGGATATAGCTTAAAAGATAAATTCTTAGCAGTGTCAAATACTTTAGTGTCTAATTTCATGTACAACTACTTATATTCTTCTGACCATTTTGTTCAAAAAAAGAAAAGTCTATTTGTACTCTCTGGGTTCAGAACCTCTACACCAAAAAATTGTTTCAGGTTATTTCTCAGATGTTTTATTGAATAAATATTAAGATAAAAAATTTCTATCATTAAAATTGATGAGGTTTCTCTCCTAAATCTCAGATTGTTTCATTAGAAATTCATTAGACTCACCTAACATTTGGAGATTGGTAGCATGAAAACATATTGTTTCATCCATGTGTTGAAGAAGCCGACCCGGAGTGCAAACAAGTATATTTATGTTATTGATCCTCTCAGCTTCGTGTTTCAGATCCTGAAAACAGTTGTTTCTTTTGATTACACAGACACATCACTGAGCAGCCTGTGTATCAAAACTATAAGAGCCATCTGCTTGTGTCATTTCATCATAGCAATGTCGATATGCTACAAAGAGACATGATTTCCCCTTCTATTTCTGCAGCACATCCAAATTTCTGGGCAAACAAAAGTCCTAAGTGAAGACCTAACGAGGTCAGAGTGCATGTAGGTTCTTAATTATAGCTAGGATTCTGAGGCCAAGAAAAATTTCCTATAAATGCTCCAAGTCTTCACTTCCCTTTACATCTGCCAGAATCGACTTACACTGGAATCACTGCCATCATTTAAGTCAGAACCCAGAGGAACTGGGGAGGCTCTCTGATACCATGAGTTCTCTACGTTCTAGAAGCTGTCTCCTTGAAACAAGAACCAAAGAATGTTAGTCGTTAAAGAAGGGTGACGGGTACATGAATATGTCAGGGTTTGTGATGCTACTCTTTGTGTATGTTTGCATATAAATTCAAGAATTCAAGAATTATCCTCACACTCTAGAAGAGACTCTAGCACAAACAAGCAGTCCAGCTATACTAGCAGATAGAGCAGAAGTCGTACAGCAGGTTCCACCATGAGCTAAAATCAACATTCCTCAAAACCATCTTCTATTCCAGAAAGCTGGAGTATCAGACAAAACTGACTTTAAAACAATGACTGTAACAAAAGACAAAAAAGGGCACTACATAATGATAAAGGGATCAATCCAAAAAGAGGATATAACATTCATAAGTATTTATGCACCAAACACAGAAGCACCTAAACACAAAAAATATTAACAGACATAAAGGGAGAAATTGACAGCAATACACTAACCACAGGGGACTTTAATACCCCACCTACATCAATGGATAGATCATCTGGACAGAAAATCAATGAGGAAACACTGGACTTGAAATACATTAGACCACATGAACTTAACAGGTATATAAAAAACATTTCACCTAAAAAATGCAGAATACACATACTTTTCAAGTGTAAATAGAACACTCTCCAAGACAGATCACATGTTAGGCCACAAAACCAGTCTCAAATTGAAGACTGAAATCATATCAACCATCAGAGTGATACAGGCCTAACTCAAAAAACAAGAAAAATCCTAAAATAAACAATTTAACTTTACACCAACAGGAACCAGAAAAAGAACAGATAAAGCACAAAGTTATTAGAAGGAAGAACATAAAGATCAGAGTGGAAATAAATAGAGTCTCAAAACACAATAGAAGGGGCACCCGGGTGGCTCAGTCGGTTAAGCGTCTGACTTTGGCTCAGGTCATGATCTCAGGGTCCTGGGATCGAGTCCAGCATTGGGCTCCCTGCTCAGCGGGGAGTCTGCTTGTCCTTCTCCCTCTTCCCCTACCCCCCCATCCTCTGTCTCTCTCTCTCAAAAAAATAAAATCTTTAAAAGAAAACAAACAATAGAAAATATCAATAGAATGAAAGTTGGTTCTGTGAAAAGACTTTTTAAAAACTGATAAACTACTAATCACACTCATCAAGGAAAAAAGATAAAACCTTCCCAAAAAAAATCACAAATGAAGTTACAACCAACACCACAAAAATACAAAGAATTATAAGTGACAACTAGAATTACATTACAACAAGCTGAAAAATCTAGATAACAATAAACTCCTAGAAACACACAACCTAGAGTGCCTGGATGGCTCAATCGGTTAAGCATCTGCCTTCAGCTCAGGTCATGATCCCAGGGTCGTGGGATCCAGTCCTCCATTGGGGGGGGTCCCTGCTCTGCAGGGAGCCTGCTTCTCCCTCTGCCTCTGCCTCCCTGTCTCTCACGAATAAATAAATAAAATATTTTAAAATAAAGAAATACAGAAAGAAAGAAATAAAACGAAGTGCCAAACTGTAAAAAAAGAAAAAAGAAAGAAAGAAAAGAAAAAGAAACACACAACCTTCAAAGACTGAATCACAAAGAAATGGACAACCCAAAAAGACTGATTACAAGTCATGAAATTGAATCAGTAATTTTAACACTCCCAAAAAACAAAAGTCCAGGACCAGCAGCTTCACAGGGAGTTCTAACATTTAAAGAAAAGTTAGTACCTATCTTCCTCAAACTGTTCCCAAAAATTGAAGAGGAAGGTACACTCCCAAACTCATTTTGCCAGACAAGCACTACACTACCCAGATGCCAAAACCAGACAATACCACGAAAGAAAGAAAGAAAGAAAGAAAGAAAGAAAGAAAGAAAGAAAGAAAGAAAAGAAAGAAAGAAAAAGAAAAAAAAAAAAACTATTGACCACTATCTCTGATAAACACAGATGCAAAAATCCCCAACAAAATATTAGCAAACTCAGATTTAATACAATTCCTATCAAAATACCAACAGCATTTTTCACAGAACTAGAACAAATAACCCTAAAATTTGTATGGAACCACAAAAGACCTTGATCAGCCAAAGCAATCTGAAAAAAGAAGAACAAAACTGGAGGTATCACAATTCCAGATTTCAAGTTACACTACAAAGTGGTAGTGATTAAAAGAGTATGATACTGGCATAAAAACAGACACACAGGTCAATAGAATAATACCCAGAAATCAACCCACAACTATATGGTCAACTAATATTCAACATAGTAGGAAAGACTATTCAATGGGAAAAAGTCAGCCACTCCATGAAGTACTATTGGGAAAACTGGACAGCCACACACAAAAGAATTAAACTAGAGCACTTTCTTATACATATACAAAAATTAACTCAAAATGGGTTAGAGACCTAAATATGAGACCTGAAACCATAAAAATTCTTGAAGAGAACACAGGCGTAACCTCTGACATCAGCCAGAGGGACATTTTTCTAGATATGTCTGAGGCAAGGGAAATAAAAGCAAAAATAAACTACTGGGACTATATCAAAATAAAAAGTTTCTGCACAGCAAAGGAAACAAACCAACAAAACTAAAAGACAACCTATATAATGGAAGAAGATATTTGCAAATGACATATTCGATAAAGGTTAGTATCCAAAATATATAAAGAACTGATACAACTCAATACACAAATAATCCAATTAAAAAATGGGCAGAAGAGGCACCTGGGTGGCTCAGTCGTTAAGTATCTGCCTTTGGCTCGGGTCATGATCCCAGCATTCTGGGATCGAGCCCTGCATCGGGGTCCCTCTCTCGCTGCCCCTCTCTCTGTCAAATAAATAAATAAAATATTAAAAAAAAAAAACACTCAAAAAAAAAAATGGGCAGAAGACTATCATTTTCCCAAAGAAGACATGGATGGCCAAAAGACACATGAAAAGATGCTCAGCATCACTCATCATCAGGGAAATGCAAATCAAAACCACAATGAGATATGGTCTCACATCAGTCAGAATGGCTAAAATCAACAACACAAGAAACAGGTGCTGACGAGGATGTAGAGAAAGGTGAACACTTTTGCACTACTGGTTGAAATGCAAGCTGGTACAGCCACTCTGGAAAACAGTATGGAGGTTCCTCAAAAAAATAGGGGCACCTGGGTGGCTCAGTTGGTTAAGGTTGGACTCTTGATTTCAGCTCAGGTCATGATCTCAGGGTCATGAGACTGAGCCCCACATGGGGCTCTGTGCTCAGTGCAGAGTCTGCCTGTGCCTCTCCCTTCCCCTCTGCCCCTCCCCAGCTTATGCATGTGCTCGCACTTTCTCTCTCAAATATATAAATAAAATCTTTAATAAAAATACTAGACACCTTTGTCTAAAGAGCCCTTTTAAAAAAAAAGTTAAAAACAGAACTACCCTAGGATCCAGCAATTGCACTACTGGGTATGTATCCAAAGAATACAAAAACACCAATTCAAAAGGATACATGCACCCTGAATAGCAGCATTATCTACAAAAGCCAAATTATGGAAACAGCCCAAGTGTCCATCGACTGATGAATGTATAAGGAAGAGGTGGTGCACACAATGGAATATTACCATAATATTCCAGCCATAAAAAAGAATGAAATTTTGCCATCTGTGATGACATGGATGGAGCCAGAGTATGATGCTAAGTGAAATAAGTCAGAGAAAGGCAAATACTTTATGATGTCACTCATATGTGGAATTTAAGAAACAAAACAAATGAGCAAAGGAAAACAAGAAAGAGAAAGAGAGGCAAGCCAAGAAACAGACTCTTAACTAAAGAGAACTAATGGTTATGAGAGGGGACGTGGGTGGAGAGATGGGGGAAATAGAGGATGGAGATTAAAGAGTACGCTTATTATAATGAAAAATAGAAAATGATAAAAAATATATTAGCAAACCAGATCCAACAATACAAGAATCGAACACCACGATCAAGTGGGATTTACTCTACAGATGCAAGAACGGTTCAACATCTGCAAATCAACATGATATGCCACATTAACAAAACAAAGGATTAAAATCATATGATCTCAAAGACGCAGGAAAAGTATATGACCAAATTCAACATCCATTCATGATAAAAACTCTCAACAAAGTGGGTATGGAAGGAACTTCTCAACATAATAAAGGCCACAAAGGACAAACTCAGAAACTAACATCATACTCAATGGTAAAAAACTAAAAGCTTTTCCCAGCCAGAGCAATTAGGCAAGAAAAAGAAAAAAAGGCATCCAAATAGAAAAGGAAGAAGTAAAACTGTCACTATCTGCTGACACAGGATACTATATATAAAAAACCCTGAAGACTCAATCAAAAAAGTATGAGAACTAATACACAAATTCAGTAAAGTCACAGATACAAAATTAACATACAGAAATCATTTGTGTTTCCATATACTAATAACAAGCAATTAGAAAGAAATTAAGAAAACCGTTCCATTTACAATTGCACCAAAAAATTATAAAATACTTAGGAATTAACAACTAAAGAGATTAAAAGAAAAAAAACAGTAATAAAAACCAAAAAACTGTCCTCTGAAGACTTTAAGACACTCATGAAAGAAACTGAAGACTACACAAACGGAAAGCTATCTCGAGCTCACAGATAACAAAAATATTGTTAAAATGTCCATACTACCCAAAGCAATCTACAGATTCAATGCAATCCCCATTGAAATAACAATGGTATTTTCACAGAAATAGAACAAAGAATTCTAAAATTTGCATGAAACCACAAAGGCCCCAAATAGCCAAAGCAATCTTGAGAAAGAACAAAGCTAA
Organism: Ailuropoda melanoleuca; assembly: GCF_002007445.2. Lineage (NCBI taxonomy): Eukaryota > Metazoa > Chordata > Mammalia > Carnivora > Ursidae > Ailuropoda > Ailuropoda melanoleuca. Next base: position 5,757,457 of record NC_048225.1, on the reverse strand, counting down.
AGACACCACAATTCCAGATTTCAAACTGTATTACAAAACTATCATAACCAAAACAGTACGGTACTGGCATGAAATGGACACACAGATCAATGTAATAGAATACAGAACCCAGAAATAAACCCACACATATGTTAATTAATCTATGACAAAAGAGAAAAGAATATACAATGGAGAAAACACGTCTCTTCTACTCAGGGTGTCAAGAAAACTGGACAGATACATGCAAAAAAGTCAAACTGGACCACTGTCTTTTACTATATACAAAAATAAACTCAAAATGGATTAAAGATTTGAACATAAGATCTGAAAGCATAAAACACTTAGAAGAAAACATGGGCAGTGATCTCTTGGCCTTAGCAACATTTCTGTCAATATGTCTCCTCAGGCAAGGGAAACAAAAGCAAAAACAAACTATTGGAACTTCCTCAAAGTAAAAAGTTTTTGTACAACAAAGGAAACCATTAAGAAAATGAGAAGGCAACCTACTAAATGGAAAAAAATATCTGCAAATGACATATCTGATAAGGGTTTAATATCCTACATATATATGTGATATATAATATCCTATAATATCCTATTTACATACAATATATATGTCATATATATATTACATATATAAAGAACTTCTACAACTCAACACCAAAAAAACCAAACAACCTAATTAAAAAGCGGTCTTAGGACTCGGATATTTTCCCAAAGATATACAGTTCCTAAAAACATACAGTTTCCCAAAGGCAAACATTGACATGAAAAGATGCTCCATGTCACCAATCATCCAAGAAATCCGAATCAAAACCACCATGAGGTATCACCTTACTCCTGCCAGACTAGCTAATATTGAAAAGTAAGCATTGGTGAGGATGTGGAGAAAAGGTAACCTTTGTGCACTGCTGGTGGGAATGTGAACTGATGCAACCACTATGGAAAACAGTATGGAGGTTCCTCAAAGAAATTAAAAACAGAACTACCACATGATGCAACAATTCCAGTTCTGGGTATTTACTCAAAGAAAATAACACCAATTCAAAGAGATATATACAGCCCTATGTTCACTGTAGCATTCCTCACAATAGCCTAGATATGGAAGCAACCCAAGTGTCCATCAATAGATGAATAGACAAAAAGATGTAGTATATTTATATAAAGGAACATTACTCATTCATAAAAAAGAATGAGATCTTGCCACCTGCAACAACATAGGCAGATGTAGAGAATATTATGCTTAAGTAAAATAAGTCAGAAAAAGACAAATACCATATAATTTCACTTATATATGGAATCCAAAAAAAAAACAACAACAAAAAGCAGAAATAGACATATAAATACAGAAAACAAATTGATGATTGCCAGAGAGGAGAGGGAAGGGCAAAATGGGTGACGGGCATTGGGAGATACAAGCTTCCAGTTGTGGAATGACTAAGTCACAGGGATGAAAGGCACAGCATAGGAAATAGAGTCGACAGTACTGTAATAGCGTCGTATGGTGACAGATGGTAGCTACACTTGTGAGCATACCAAAACGTATAGACTTGTTGAATCTGTATGTTGTACACCTGGAACTAATGTAATTATGTGTTAACTATACTTCAATTAAAAAAATAGTTAAAAAAAATTTTTAAAGCACTGTCTTCCTTTCTTCTGCTGCTGATCCAGCAATGTTCTGAATTATTCTACCTCTTAGATATTTTCTTAAAAGGAACTAGTCCAAATACGCAAATATTACCTTTTCCAAATAAATTAACAAAAAATTTACAGGCTGTTTAGAGTACATTAATTTCAGAGAAGCTGATCAATTCAGATACCCTCACAAAAATGGACTTTCTGGACCTTCAAAATTGATAATCAGAACTCTAGGTGACAGTGATCCCACCAGGATGCCAGCCTACCTGTTTAAATGAAATCTCCACCTCTTTCCTGTCAACTGCCACAGTGCTCCAATGTAAGTTATAGAAAAAAGGACAAGACAAAAGACAAACCTTTCCACCAATGATGAGACCAGCCGAAAAGTCATGATTCTTTCCTACTTTTCGGAGAACCTCAAAGGTCTGATAGGCCAGTTCTCTCGTAGGTGATATAATGAGAACCCCCAGCCCATCTGTTGAGGTCCACTGTAGACGATATAAGGCTTCGAGCACCTCAAAAAAGACAGCAAATTTGTGTTTAGTAAGTCCTTTCAGAAGGCAGCATTTTGATTCCTGAACCAATCTTGCTCCTCCCAATCAAAGGCACCTTCCAAGCAGAAGACATACCAGTCTCAAGTGTCATCCAATCAGAAAGAAGAAATTCTTTGTTTTTTTTTTAATTTTTCTTCCAGCCACCAGATCCCTCAAGTCAGAGAGGGAAGGGAACTTAAACCTCACGGCAGGTCAGCTGCCACCAGAGCCCTGCCAGCAAGAGACTGGCCATCAGTGAGAGGTACGTGCAGCCCTCAAACTATTAAAACAGATTTTGGAAAAATATCTGTCACTATTTTCTGAACAGAAACCACATTAAACTTTCATCAGTGTAGTTACTGTAATTATAGTGACTGAATTTTCTAGTTGTAAAGAAACATCTTTATGAAAAATTGGATTTAAGGAAAAAATGGTTTTGCAATACTTGGAACAAAAACTCGAATGTGATTTTTCTAAGCCAATTATTTTGTAGGAATTAAATTATGAGACCAACTGCGTAAATGAGACATAAATAAATTCCTAAGAGGCTCTATTGTTTTATTGCTCAAAACGACAGCTATCAATGTCCTGGAAAATTCTCAATGAATCACCCAATCTCCTTCAGTGAGCATACTTCAGCTTTATCCTAATCAAGTGCCCACCTGCCCCCCTGAAAAACACACATCCTTCGGGAATGCAAAGGCTTGTCAAGGCACACTAATTCACTCATTCAAAAAGTTACTAAGTGCCCACCATGTGCAAGGAACTATGTTAGGACAGAGGGGGTACAGTGGAAAACAGGACCGTTGGGGCCCCCGTCTGATACAGTTTGCACTCTAGCCAAAGAAATCCAACAGGAAACAACTCTCTACATAATGATTTCTACCTAGGCACATAATATTTTAAAAACATGTAATAGAGGACTTGACCCAATATAAAAAAAATGACTTACTGGAACAAGGAAAGCCAAAGTCTTGCCAGATCCTGTCTTGGCAGCTCCAAGAACATCTTTACCTTGCAAAGCCAGCCCAATGGTCTGCTTCTGTATCTCAGTTACCAAACGGTACTGGGCTTCTTGCAAACCTGCCAGTGTGGAGGGGAAGAGAGTGACACTTTAGAAAACCCCCGTAAAACAGGTGTATGGGCTGAATTGTGCCCCCTAAAACTCCTACATTGAAGCCCTAACATCCATGTTCAGAAATAGGGCCTCTTGGGGCGCCTGGGTGGCACAGCGGTTTGGGCGGCTGCCTTCGACTCAGGGCGTGATCCCGGCGTTACGGGTTCGAGCCCCACGTCAGGCTCCTCTGCTGTGAGCCTGCTTCTTCCTCTCCCACTCCCCCTGCTTGTGTTCCCTCTCTCGCTGGCTGTCTCTATCTCTGTTGAATAAATAAATAAAAAATCTTTAAAAAAAAAAAAAAAGAAATAGGGCCTCTGAAGTGGTGATTAAATTCAAATGAGCCCTGATCTGATGTCACTGGTGTCCTTATAAGAAGGGGAAATTTGGACACAAAAAGAGACACCAGTGGTATGACTGCACAGTAGGACAGCCACATGAAGACGCAGCAAGAGAGTGGTCATTCACAAGCCAAGGAGAGAGTCCTGGAACAGACCGTTTCACACTGGCTCTTGGAGGAAACTAACCCTGCCAGCATCTTGATCTTTGGACTTCTAGCCTCCAGAACTATGAGAAAATTCTTTTCTATTGTTTAAGTACCCCCCACCTCCCAGTCTGAGATTTTGTTCTGGTGGCCCTAACACACTAATATAAAAGATGTCACTTTTGTTTTTGTGTTCATTTTAACTAACACACTTAGATTTTATTTTAATTATTGAGAGGCCCTGGCATCTTGCTTTTTAACTACTGTTTAACTAGTCCAGAAAGGATGAGAATGACAAATCGAGCAAACTCAAATGAATTAATATTGTTTCTTGGTGTTAGAGGTTCAAGTTATCAAAATTATTTGCCAAAATAATTATCTTTCAAGTTAAATGCTCTCAATCTTTTTCCATTTATAAAAAACATCAAGAAACCCAACAACATGTCCCAAAATCACCATATGCCTACCTTTCAATGTTTTTTTGGACAAGGGGAAATCTGAAAATCTTGTAATTTCATTTACATTTATCTGAAAAAAGAAAAAGGAGACTACGTCAGCTAAGACAAAATAATGCACCGTATAATCTGTCTGCTTTACAACAAGGCCATTTTTGGTCTACATTGTGCTGCCTGGCTAGTCCTTGGTACAGGATTGAATTCAACCATCACTTCTAATTAAAAACCATCATTCCTTCTAGAAAGAAATATGCCTTAGGAAAGTTGCCATGAATCAAAAATATAAGCTTATAACAATTTAAATTGATTAAAAAAAAATCACACCACCCCATTCATTCAAAACACACACACACACACCACCACTACCACCACAACGCTCCTTCACCTCTGAGAACACAGTTAATCACCACCACATCAGTTTTAGGAAGACACTCTACCTTCAGTCCATCCTTCAAGGAATATTAAGAAATAAGGGGCAAAATGACTCTAAGCCACAGAGCACAATGAGAATACTTCTATTTACACACTTTGGAGAACAGATTGAAATTAATTGGAGAAATCTATCTTGTTAGCACAAATCTTTTCAAGTTTTAACCATCAATCAGTGGCATGCCAAATCCAACCTGACCACTCTTCATTTGGGGGTACAGTGAAGGAGGGGTCATTAACAATAACCAGAAGAAACGTCTCAGTCACGCTTTGAAGACACAATAAATAACATTTTGTCCTTTAACTTTACATTATCTAAATGTTCGTTACTGATGTTCTTCATTAGCATAAACCCAATTTTCTGAATTTCATTTCAGCTACTCAGGAGAATTATTTTATCATAGATGCTGAAAGCAGGAACTCCTGTTCAGATCTGAGAATATGCTGCCAAATTATTCATGATTCACAAAAGGGAAAAGTTGCATTTGTAAGGTTCATTTATTTAAATTACACCCCAGGCAGTAAAGGGATGGCAGCTTTTATTTCATTTTACAGTCTACATTATCATCTTTCCCAAGATCCTTAGTGTAGCCCAGACAGGGTTATTCTGTCCTCACATGCTGAAAACACAAATATTAAAACATTGCCTTAATCCCTACAAAACATTCCAGAGAAGAGTGAAGAGGAATAATCAGCGTACCCACATCAGAGAAAAGTTCATTAGAATATCCTGTCCCATCAGGGAACCTTAATTAGAAGGTAAATCTCACAAACACAACATCAAAATTAGAGGCAGTCCACCCATGCGCTTGTGATGTGATCAGCGAAAACGCTGTTTTCACAAAGAAGAAAAGGCTTACAGGAGGAGCTAGACGAGCCACACACTGGTCAGCCTCCACCAGAGACACAATACAGGCAAAGTGGGCTACTTTAAGGAAACACTGCACATCTCTCTCTAGTCTGCTGACCTCCTAACGGAAAGTCTGGAAGAATAGAACTGTTCCAGCATTCTGTCGGCCATTACAATGTAGATCTATACAACATATTCTTGAAAGAAGTCAAAGAAACAGAAGGAAATTTTTACTCCACTGATGAACTAGAACAGGAGTCAGCAAACTATGGCCCAATCCAATCTGCTCCCCGTTCTTCCAAACAGTTTTCCTGGAGCACAGCTACAACTGCTCATTTACATAGTGTCTATGTGATTATGACCCACAAAGCCTAATATTGACTATCTGGCCTGTTACAGAAAAAGATTGCCGACCCTGTTCCAGAAGACTCTCAGTTATGTTCCAAGGAATATTTAGAACTCACGGAAGTCGGCTATGGTTCCTACAAACAAAAGTAACTCAGCCCTTTCTTTTCTTAAAAAAGAAAAAACACTCCTGTCTTCCATTGTTCATACTCCCTCTGAAACCTGTATCACTCTTCCAAAATCAGAGAAAAGATGTTTCAGTGACAGTACTTGTTCAGGACTTCCTACCACTGGTGGGAAAGCTAGAGGGGGCGGAGGGAAAAACAGGGCGGATACCACTGTCCACCCCCTGTACTTCTTCCAACACACTCTCACAACTCTCATTTCTCACAAAAGTACTGTTTTCGTATCCTCAAAGCAGGAGATGAAAATAGAAGAACGTTCTAGAATGCTCCACCTCCTGCAATCATGACAAGAAAAGCAATCTGCCACACCAAATTCTGATTAAGGGGGGAAAACGTGGAATAGAGCACAGGGTTCCAATATAGCACAAGCTGATTACTATCACAGTCTAAATGAATCCCAGGTGCAGAGATGGAGTCACTCAGCAACAGTGACAACAGTGGCTGAACTGAAACAAAGAGCTCAACATTTCTCAACAAGCTTCAATCCCCAACTCCCCATTAGAACCCCCAACACACAACCCCTACAAGGTGGCCTTAGAAATAAACCCCCCAGATGTCCAGCTTCAGGGAGCACAGTTGACCGATGAGCAGCAGTTGATCCTCCAGACCCACCACCGACGGCGCCATGCTTCCCTGGCTGCTCCCAATGACTGCTCACAGCAGCAGTACAACTGGAGACCCATTCCTCAAGACCAGAGATTCCCTTCAAGGGCAACTTTGGTTCCAAGACACCCCATCAGCAGAAGCCTTCTTAGGCTGTGCTGCAGCCTGAGACTCTTTTACTGGCTCCTCCTTCCGTCCTCCCTCCTTTCCCTATTTCTGTTCCTTCTCCTCCACTTCTGCAGACATTTCCGTCCAATAAATCTCCAATCCACTTAATCCCAACGTGGTATCTGCCTCTCAGAAGACCTAAGGCCTAGACTATAGCAATGGTCTCTGACCTGGTCACAGCCTCCACAGCCTTTACAGCTTCACTATGTTCTCTAACTGCTCCCACAGACTCCCCAGTGCTTCCCGATAAAGTCTCCAAACATGGCCTCTGTATGAATTTCCCAAAGGGGCTAAAACAAATACCACCGACCGTGGCTTAAACCAACATAAATTGATTAACTTATAACTCTGGAAGTCAGAAGTCCAAAATGGGTCTCACTCAGCTAAAATTCTTTTTGGTGACTATAGGAGAGAATCCACTTCCTTGCTTTTTCTAGCTTCTACAGACTGCCCACTTCCTTGGATTGGTTTATGTCAGCCTTCCAACTTCAAAGCCAGCCAGCAATGGTCTTCCTGTCTTCCTCACTTCACAGCATTCCTACACCAACTCTTCTGCCCCTCTCCTCCACATTTCAGGACCTGTGGGTCATCACACTGGCCCAACTGGATAATCCTGATCCCCCTATGTTAAGGCCAGCTGATCAGCAACCTTAATTCCCCTTTGTCATATAACTCATTCACAGGCTCAGGGTTAGGATACAGACATCTTTGGGAGGCCATTATTCTAACCACTACAGCCTCTAAAACTGTTGACAATCCACCTCTGACCCTCTTCTGCAACCTCATCTGAAGCCAGTTCAGGAACACATACTGCAATAAAGGCAGTATCTCCCCCTCAGAGAACACCACGTATTTTAACATCTTTTTGTATATTCTTGCGTTGCTCCCTTGATGTACAATGTTCTTGCCAATCCTTTCTAACTGGAGAACACATCATTCAAGAACTAGCTCCACTCACGGCTACCACAAACTGCTAGACAGTTTGTGCCCTACACATAAGTATATGGGGGCTGAAATCCAGCTCACACTCAGCTCCACAAGCCAGGCCTGAGGCTGCAATGACAAGAAGGAAGGGCAGCATGCCCAGAGGAAACACATTTTTCAAATCCACCTAGCCAGAAAGGGCAGGGACAGAATAACTCAACCTCCTTCCCCCTAATTACCCTCTAACTCCACAGCACTGTACATATTTAGGATTAAAACATTTATCAAAATGTATCAACCCTTCACCTCCCTAGGGACACAGACATGTATTTTCTCCCATCTATTTTGACCTAGGTCTCAACAAGCACCTCGTCAAACTGTTCCAGATATTTCTGAATCAAACTGTTCAGTGTTTTACCAGTGAAGCTACTGAACACCATCCTTGTATTATAAAACGCTGTAATAAAAGTTCCATGCACAGATGCTATCTTCTGAGGAACCCTGTAGTGAAGGTCTGCACCTCAGTTACCTAGACAATAACAAATCTGCTATGACTGTATTCTAGTATTGCTAGCCCTACCATTTGATTTCACAGTGCCTTTCTTTCTTGACAAAATCTTAAGAAAATATTTCTAAGATTAAAAATAAATAAATAAAACACAACAGTACTTACAGGGAAAATCTGTTCCTTCAGTTTAGTGAAAAGATTAGAATTTAAACATTCGTGAGACGCGACACAGTAAAGTGTAGTGATTTGGCACTCTGGCATAAGACCTAGACTACCTGAGCTAGAACTTATTCACTACTAGCTGTTTAAGCTTGCAGAACTTATTTAATCTTATTCTTCCTTAAAGCTTCTCACCTGTATAATGGAAACAGTCTCATAGTGTCTTCAATTGTGAGGATATGGCAAGTTAACGCATAAAAAGCTTCATAAGTGTTAGTAATTGTAATTCAAACAAATGACCAAAAAGAATAGACCTATGTTACCAACCAGAATAAAGCCATATGGAAAAGGTCCTTGGGCACCAAGTAACATCTAAACACTAAGCGCCCACTCCAGGACAAGCACCGCACTATGTTGGGTGGGAACATGTCTGGGAAGTGTCCGGGAAGCCCAAAGGTAGGGTGTCAAAGGTTTCTGACCTTCAGGGGTTCATGATTTAGCAGGAAAGTTAAGGAAGAAGTTAAACAAAGAAGCCAATCATCACAGCCTGGTGATAATGCTGTAATAAAAGTATACAAAATGTTACAGACACACAGCAGCCCTAACCCCACTTGGGGAGGTAAGGAAGAGAAGTTTAAATTTTGAAGGACTGGTAGGTGTTCCTAGAGTGGGAGAATGGGGGTGCTCACTGCAAGCAGTGGAAATATCAAGTACCAGGACAAGAAGCATCAGGGAACAAGGTGACCAGGTGGTTCAGTCAGTTAAGCATCTGACTTCAGCTCAGGTCATGATCTCAGGGTCCTGGGATCGAGTCCCGTGTCAGGCTCCCCACTTAGCCAGGAGCCTGCTTCTTCCTCTTCCTCTGCTCGTGCTCTCTCTCTCCAATAAATAAGTAAATTCTTTGAATAATCTTTTAAAAAAAAAAAAAAGCAGCAGCATCAGGGAGCATGGCCAATTCAAGAACAAGTTGTTCTTCCATGTATGCTTACCACACACCACTTGGTTTACATACATTACCTCTTTGAGCCTTAACAACACTCTGGGTAATTAGGAACCTCTGCTGAATGAAAGAAACTGAGACTCAGGAATATTAAGAAACTTGGCTACTCAATACCCAAACTGAGTGAGATATAAACCAGGTCTGCCTGACCACAAGTTGAGTAGTTCCACCCTCTTGACTTGCAAAGCTGAAACCATTTACTATCTGGTCCTTTACAGAAAAAGCTTGCTAATCCCTATTATAAGCAAATACCTACTGTAGTAATCCATGCAAAAGATGATGCGGCCTGAACTACAGCACAGCAGAGGGGATGGAGTAACATTTAAAAAATTTAAGAGGCAGAGAAGATTATCAGTGTGACTGGATGTAATAGTGCTGAGAGGGAAGTGTCTAGGATTACTCCTAGGTTTCTAGCTCAGCAGTCTGCTTGGATAGTGGGGTTAGCATGTGGTGGGCCAAATAACAGCCCCAAATATGTCCATATGTTAACCTCTAGAACTGAGAATGCTATCTTAGACGGCAAAAGTGATTTTGTCCAGGTCATTATTAAAGATCTGAGATGGGCGATTATCCTTAATATTCTGGGTGGGCCCTAAATGCAATCAGAAGTATCCTTATTTTAAAAGGGCACAAGTAGATTTAATACAGAGCCAAAGGCAATGCGTCCATGGAGGCAGAGATGGGAGTGATGCAGCCACAAGCCAAGGAATGCAGCCACCAGAAGCTAGAAGCTACAAGAAATGGATTTTTCCCGAGAGCCTCCAGGTGGAGCATAGCCTTGCTGACACCTTGGCTCCAGCCCAGTGAAATGGATTTCAGACTTCTGGCTTCCAGAAATATGAGAGAACAAATAACTGTTGTTTTAAGGCATGGAGTTTGTGGCAATTTGTTACAGTGGCAAGAGGAAACTAATACACAGGACTGTGATTTGGGAGTCAAAGTTGATGAGCTCAGTTTTGGGCTTGTGTATTTAAGGTACCCTGACAGGTAAAAACTATTCAGCGAAGTCAGAAAAAAAGATTATGAACTCAGAAGAGCTGAGGGTAGAATACGAAAAGGAGTACCAGTCCACAGGAATAAGCATTGGGATTACACAAAAGAAAGAAAGGCTGAGACTATACCCCTTAAGCAAGTCTAGTTAGATAAGACTCTAAAATGCAATCTAATAGTTTACAATGGTTTCTTAAGGCGCTGTGCATACAGCAAGAGTAGTAATAATGTACCAGCTCATGTATTTATATGTATCAGACATGTGAAGAATGCTTAACATGCATTCTAACTCCTCCCAACAACTTATAAAATAGATATTATTATGCCTTTTAAAGATAAGAAAAGGGAAACAGAGTAAATAACATGCCCAAAGTCACTCATCTGGTGATCAAAAGCCAGTATCAAATTATCATTTACTTAACTCAAAAGCCCAAACAAAAATAAAGGTTATCTATCTAATCTTACTGTTGACCTAAGAATCCTTTAAAGGAAAGCTATACCAGCATGACACTTGATGACTATAATTCCAGAAATGTCCCATATATTAAATCCCTGATTATACCACACTAGAAGAGGGCAATCACTGAGAGGCTGAGTGAGGTGGGTGAAGGCCAACAGAACGGGTTTGTGGGGAGCCAGGGAGAAGGGGTACTGACCATGNGGGGGGGGGGGGGGGGGGGGGGGGGGGGGGGGGGGAGGACAAGAGGTCAAAATGAAAACAATAGGGCTACTCATCTGAGAACATCCACTACAACGTAGTATGCAAGAGCCCAGCTTTCCTATGCCAATTCTTGGACGGGGGACATCAATCAAGGACAGAAAATGAGATGAGCACAGGAAGGAAGGCGGATGATGTCAAGGTCTGCAGATCTGGCATAACGGTTAAAAAGCAAAGGCTTTGGACTTGGAAAGACATGAGTCTAGATTCCAATTCCACACCACCTACTAACATGTGAGCGTAAAACAAGTCCCTTATCTTCTCAGAGCCTCAATGTTTCTCACCTGTAAAATGGGAATACGACCCGTCCTAAATTCAAGTCACATAATTAATGTAAAGCACATAGTGGCTGAAAACATAGGTGTCGTTATTACCACTAGTGCCGTTAGTACTACTGTGAGTATTACACTGTTTCACTACTAACTCCTTGCTCTCAAGCGCCACTGCATTTCCATCATTTTATCAAGAGCAGTGTGGCGAGCACAAGAGCGGCCTGGATGGTCTGGAGACCTGGTCCGCGGGGCCCGGCAGACCACCTGTGCGGCCCCCGCCGGCACCTGTCACCCCACCCCCGTCTCCAGCCCGGTGGACTGCCGGCTTGCCCCCCACCCCCGCAACCTGTGACAGATCTCCCATCGCCGCGGGGACTTGCGGCCCCGCCGCCCCCCGCGGCCCGTCCGCGCCCCCGCCCCAGCGCCGGCCTCACCTTCTCGTAGTTCTGCATGAGGCGGCTGATAGCCTCGCGCTCCACCTGCCACTCGGGCTTCTTCAACTGCTTCCTCAACTGCTTCTTTTGGCTCTGCTTATGGCTGTGCTTCTTCTTCCAACGGTTGAAGCTCCGCACCGGGTCGGGCCGGCCTCCCGGCCCCCGAGAGTCGGCAGTTTTGCCCATCGCGACAGCGGCGGAGACAGCCCAGACCGCCCCCAGACACGAGACACTTCAGGCCAGGCGGAGGGACCGCACTGAGGGGACGCGGAACCAGCGTGGGGAAAGAGAGGTGACGGCGCATGCGCGGACCCCGGAGCCCGCCCCCGAGCTTTTGAAACCGGGGCACGCGGCATTGACTGCAAGGGAAAACTGGACGCTGATTGGTGACTTGGATTCCGCAGGGCGTAGCCGGCAAGCGGCGGGGAGACGGAGGCGGAGCGATCTGAGGAAGAGGGCGGGGCTAGCGGCGCCGGGAGCACGCTGGCCCTTTAAATGAACGCATGCGCACAGGTTGCTGTTACTATGGTGACGTCACACTACTTCAGAACTGTTAATACATGCTTGCCCGGGGTTTACCTTGGCAAAGCGTGCGCGTAGGCATGCACGCACACTCACACACGTGCACTGTGTGTGAATTATAATTGTGATCCCCGTTTTGCGTTTTTCGGCCCAGGAAGACTTGCCCAAACCTCAAACAGCTATTTAATAAAATCCGATTTCAATCCCAGTCAGCATACCCCCCCTAGGAATAAAAACTGAATATTCCATATTCTTTTTTTTTTTTTAAGATTTTATTTATTTATTCGACAGAGAGAGAGACAGCCAGCGAGAGAGGGAACACAAGCAGGGGGAGTGGGAGAGGAAGAAGCAGGCTCATAGCGAAGGAGGAGCCTGATGCGGGGCTGGGTCCCACAACGCCGGATCACGCCCTGAGCCGAAGGCAGACGCTTAACCGCTGTGCCACCCAGGCGCCCCTGAATATTCCATATTCTAATGTCCCTCTAGGTTTGCCCTTTTCTCCAACCCCGCAGACTCTGCTGCAGCAGCAGGGAACTGAAGCAGAGTCGAACTGAATCTTCCTTAAATGCACTTATGAGGACAAAATGAAAACTAAAAATAAAGAATTGAAAGAAAAGGTACTTGCAAATTGGCCTTTTACGTTAACTGGACTTCAGTGGATTGGTTTTTTGACATATATCGGGAGCGACCACTGGTATACACTGGGTAGGGGTGTGGGCAGAGCTGTGGCGGGGAAAACCGAGATTAGGCTCAAAGTTCACATGCAGACTGTCCCGGGCCCTCAAACTATTTTTTCAACACCACATAGCCAGATGACTACCCCAAACACATGCCTGTTCCCTGCACAGAAGACGGTTGGGGAAACGGGGCGGAGGGGCGGGAGGGGCGGTGAACTGGAGAATCTCTACACCTCAGGTCCCTAGATGTGGTGGAGGGTAAAGCTCAATAGGGGTAGGTTATTTAAAAGTATGTCTATACTACCACAGAAAATTAAAAATGGAAAGCCGCATGATCCAAAAATTCTATTCCTGGATGTTATATACACAAAAGAATTGAAAGCAGGGTCTGAAAGAGGTGTTCACATAGCCATATTCATAACAGCATCATTCCCAGTATCCAAAAGGTAGAAGCAACCCATGTGTCCATCCAGGAACAGCAAATAAGCAAAATGTGGCATATGGGTAAGATGGAATACTATTGAGCCTTAAAAAGAAAGGAAATCCTGACAATGCTGCAATACAGATGAGCCTTGAGGACACCATCCTAAGTGAAATCAGCCAGTCACAAAAGAAAAAAGCCTCTACGAATCCACGTATCTGAGATACTTAGGGTAGTCAAAATCAGAAACAAAGTAGAATGCAGGTCGTCAGGGGCCAGGGTGAAGGAAAAAGGTAGAGTTACTGTTTAGTGAGTATGGAGTTTCCGTTTTGTAGGATGAAAACAGTTCTGGAGATGATAGCACAACAATGCAAGTGCACTTAATGCCACAGAACGATACGCCTCAAAATGGTTTCAGGGGTAAATTTCATGTGTATTTTATCAAAAATTTTTAAATTGTTCTTAATTTCTTTTAAGTATTTATATACAACAAATGAGGCTGAAGGGGGCACCTGGGTGGCTCAGTCTGTTAAGCATATGCCTTTGATTCAGGTCGCAATCTCAGGGTCCTGGGATGGAGCCCCATATTGGGCTCCCTGATCAGGGGGGAATCTGCTTTTCCCTCTCCCTCTGCCTGCCGCTCCCCCTGCTCGTTCTCTCTCTCTGTGTCAAATGAACAAATAAAATCTTTAAAAAACAACAACAACATCAAACGAGACTCTCAGCTCTGTCACTTTTCTACAGCTAATGCAGCTAGGTATATGTATACCCCAGGCAAAAAAACTGAAACAGTCAGCTCTAGGAAAACTGGCCTAAAAAAAAGACCTGGACCCAATGGCATTCAGGCAACCACCAAAGAAATAGTGGGTTGCTAAGCTGCCCTATCTCTTCAGTGAAACCCACCGGTTAATAAGCTCTTCCATGCACTCATTGCTTCTAATCAGCCTTACTCAAATATGAAAGAATAACCAAAGACCGCCAAATGTTTGAGGAAATCCTTTAACTTAAAAGTTGGGAGCTAAAACTAATAAACCAATGCAGAAAGCCAAAGAAATCTTCAAAAGAAATAATTATTAATATTTTTAGTAACATAAGTCATTGTTACCCATGAATAAGAACAAAAACTATTCAGAGAATGAAATAGAAGTCTTAATAGAAGTGATTTTGTTTGTTATGGAAATCAAATTTTTGACATAAAATAATAGAAAATTCGAAGTCTAATCACCATGAAGAACTCAATCTCACATTCCAAAGTCATTCAGATGAAATAATTTGTAATATGAATAGTTCACATCTTGAGCTCATAAAATGACACCCGTATGATGATTTCAATGCTTATTTGCTCCAATACCTTGTTTCCTGTAGAAATGATCCCTAGACAGGCTTTCAGTTGTGACATTGAGGACATTAGTTTTACAACATTTTAATATTGACACTCTATGTTCTCCACTACCAACCAATATTCAGAAAGCTCCTAAAGAGCTGGAAAGGATTTGGAAACATGCCTGGTAACTAGTACTACAAATATAGGCCAAACTTCAACTGGGGGAACAGCTATACTGAAATTTGCTGGAGGAGTGAGGGAGTGTAGTATTCGTTCCTCATCATTGATATCCTACTTAATACTATTCATCAGTTACTTTCTACTGTAAATTTTTACATCGTTGTTGTTTATCATCATAATTCTTCAAATTACATATGTCTCTAAAACTGTAAGAAGACCATTACATTCTTTCTGTATTTTAAAACTTTTTTCTAAAAGAATATCTTGTTTGAAGAGCGGCTGGATGGCTCAGTCAGTTAAGCATCTGACTCTTGGTTTCGGCTCAGGTCATGATCTCAGGATCGTGAGACCAAGCCTCATGTCTAGGCCCTGATCAGAGGGGAGTCTGCTTCTCTCCCTTTCCCTTTGCTCCTCCCTCTAGTCCTCCCCCTGCTCGCGTGCTTTCTCTCTCTCTCCAAAAAAAAAAAAATGAATAAGTTAAAAAAAAAATTATCTTGTTTTAGAAAGCAATAATACTCCAGGAGGGATGAACACAACTGTCCCCCAAATCTCAGTCTCTAAATGCCATTTTTCCCTATCGGATGAATCAGAGCTCTTTGGAGAAATAGCTAATTCCAGGGCTGGGGAAGAGAAGTATAGGATATCTTAAGGTGCTGGAAATTAAAGAAGAGCTCAAAGACCAATGGGAATGGAGGGCATTTATGATCTAGGTGGTAGTTATAAGAATGTTTGCCTTAAATAAGTTTGTTTCATTAGGCTTTATACTCATTTTATATAGTTTTCATAGGTATGTTCTATTTTCAATAAAAATGGTTTGCTTTTTTTTTTTTAGAGAGAGAGAGAGGCACATGTGTGCACCCATGTGAGGTGGGGGAGGGGGAGAGGAGGAGATAGAATCTTAAGCAGGTTCCACGCACAAGGCAGATCCCAATCTCACGACCCTGAGATCATGACCTGAGCCAAAGTCAAGAGTCAAACACTTAACTGACTGAGCCACCCAAGTGCCCCAATAAAAATGGTTTAAAATATAAAATGTCCACACTAAATAATCATGCCAAATTAGTACTGAGGAAATAAATTTAAATACAGGTGTTTTCAAAATATTTCTTTGGCTAGCATTCTAATCTTTCTCTAGATAGCCTATCTGTAAAAATATCAATAATTTATTTTTTAAAAAGTACTGCTTAGTCCTTCTAAATGAGTACTAATGACAGGATGGCCTCAACTGGACTTTCATAGAATGTATTTTACAATGATTTCAAAAATTAATATTTCAACACCCATGTTTCCATTAACTGACATATAGATTTATAGTTCTTGGACAGAATTAAAATTTCAGAAATGTCAAAAAAAAAGATTTTTGGTATATTTTTTACCATTAAGTTTAAAGAATGTACAACAAGGGATACGGAATGATCGAGAATTGCTTTTTGAGGATCTTCCTATCAAAATCTAATACTTTTTTCATTCAAAATTGTGACTCTGATGTATCTCTGGCTTTTAAACTATTAATAATTATACCATTAATAGTATTAGAGTAATAAAAATATTATTCCATTATTATTATTGGAAGAAGATTTAAGTTTCCCAGATATCGATCAATGAACAAGATGCTTTTTTTTTTTTTTTAAGTAGGCTTCCCCCACAATGTGGAGCCCAACATGGGGCTCTCACAAACCTAAAATCAAGAACTGAGCCGAGTTCAAGAGTCAGGCACATAACTGACTGAGCCACCCAGGTGCCCCAGAAGGCACTTTATCTCTTGAAGAGATACCACTCTCAACTTGAAATAATATCTTCACCTCAAAACTGTAGCATTTCAAGCTTCAGTCAGGTTACTTTTTTTTCGCCACAATTTTTTACACTGCTGTCCGAAGCTTCTTTGGCTTTTACTTTGAATTCAGTCTTCAGTAAACCCTGTATTGCTTTTGCTTTGGCCAACATGCTAATATGGTGTCAGGAGAGGAGGAGAGCACTGTCCCAAATCACAAAGATCTCTTCCCCTGACATTATTTTGGATTCTGTTCTGTGCAGTCTACTAAATACATAGATCTCATCGTTCTCCAGTTAGGTCATTTGTGGGGCAAAATCTATGTTCATATGCAAAAATATTAGACCTTAGAAATTTAACAGTAATTGTCACCTGCTGTACCTGGAACTTACAGAGATTGTAACTAAAATAATTGAACAATACTTAGCATATCTTGCCTGATTCAAAGATTCAAATTATTTCACTCAGTGCATCTGTAATAGTATTAATTATTTGGTTTTACTTTTTACCCTTTAAATGCAGTCTTTATTCTGCCTCACCAATAGTTAATATATAATACTTTTCAAATCAGATTTCAATTTTGAATACGTAACACTGCTAATGTTCTTTTTCATTTTCTCTGTTTCTAACAATATATGATAAATGCCATTCTTTGCACCCATTTGCATTCTAAACTTGATTTTTTCATTC
Organism: Ailuropoda melanoleuca; assembly: GCF_002007445.2. Taxonomy (NCBI): domain Eukaryota; kingdom Metazoa; phylum Chordata; class Mammalia; order Carnivora; family Ursidae; genus Ailuropoda; species Ailuropoda melanoleuca. The sequence goes on along the minus strand of NC_048225.1, from coordinate 5,740,081 downwards.
ATTGACAGTTTATTAAGAAAATAGAATCATTCAAGGTACATTAAGTACATAGAATACAGTGATTTTTCACTGTTTGAGTTTGTGTAAAAAAAGTTTACAAAACTTCCAATTGGGTTGTTTTTCAATTTAGATTTCTTTGCTTGTGACATATAATTTCCAACAAGAATGACTCTTCTTTAATATTTAGGTTACACAGCCATGTCCCTGAACTAGAAGAAAATACATGTTATACAACTGTTCATTCATTTTTTTCTCTTCCAAGTTTTATTTAAATTCATCTATTACCAGGGCACCTGGGTGGCACAGTTGGTTGGGCATCTGACTCTTGGTTTTGGGTCAGGTGGTGATCTCAGGGTTGTGAGATGAGTCCCGCATCAGGCTCTGCACTCAGGGTGGAGTCTGCTTAAGATTCTCTCTCTCCCCCTCTGGCCCTCCCCCACCCCTGCACTCTCTCTCTAAAATAAATAAATAAATCTTAAAAAATTCATCTATTATGATTGACATTTAGATAAGTACATTCCCACCTTCCTTTCAGTTCTACATTCTGTGCAATCACGATCTTTGTTTCCAGCATTCCCTATATTTTCTCTAAAAATATTCAATTATTCAAATAATATTATTTCATTTCCCTCCATGATAACTTCTTGTTCTTCATTTTCTGATTCCATTAATTTTCAAAATTATTTTTCTGATGTCTACTAAAAAATTATATTATAGCTTGGTATTTTATCTCAGAATTTGTAAAGATTTGAAATAATACATATTAAAAATCTGCTAAATTTTAACAGTGATTATTTTTGTCTAATTAAATTCCATAAAAACAAGGAAACAAGTGCTCTTATATAATTAACTAATAATTACCTAGAAATTGCTAAACTATTGTGATATGTGTACTTTTGGAAGCTTAATTGGTTTTGACTGAAGAATCAGAGGGTTTTTTCTTTTTCTTTTCTTTTTTTTTTTAACAAATCTGACCAATTTGCTATATTATGTTTTAGAGTTAACTGTTATGGGTTGATGGGGCTCAGGACAGGCTTCCCCCAAATATGCGACTTTGGCATATTAATTATTTTGAATTAAAATTACTTAAGAAACAGCCACTACAAGAACACTCTGACTGTTCTTTGACTCCCCAAAAGCTGGAAATAAATCTTCCATGTGAAAGGTACTCTTCTTGTACCAGGAGGAAAAGAAGCAGACATTGCTATCGCCAGAGATAGGGAATTCAAGGCTGAGAAGGCCATGTGAACAAACCTCTTTACTTCTTTACTAATTTAGTACCTCAAGCCAGAACTTTGTCTTGTCAATTCTTCACAAATGTATTGTTTTTTTGTCTAAAAGATATAAAAGCTGCCTACTTTGGTTACTTCCTTGAGTCTCGTATCTCTATAAGCTCTCATATGTGAGAATTAAATTTGTTTTTCTCCTGTTTATCTGTCTTATGTCAATTTAATTATTAGATCAGCCCAAGAACCTGGAGCAGAAGAAAGGAAATTTTTTTTTGCATCTACAGGATCCATTTTTTCCTAAGCACACAAAAGACCTCTTCATTAATGGTTCTTTGCTTAAGTTTTTCTGCTCTCCACACTGTATCTGCCTCTATACATTGTTACTAAAATTAAATACTGTTTAATTTCAAGAGAGTCCTGCAAGAACTGAATAACTTCACCTAAAGAGGCTAAAAGGTGACCCATCCAAGACCTCTTGTCATGCAAAAATGGCAAATAATTTTAGGTCAATCAGTTCAGCCATATGTTGACTTTCTATTGGAAATGAAATTAATAATATAACAAAGCATATATTTATTCAAATAAAAAGATCCCTCTTTGTTTCTTTCTGCCTTATCAATATATTCAGTCTGACATCATTCTTAGGATACAATCAATATTAGATATTTCAGCTTTGGTTAGCTCCATCTTCTATAACTCATACCCTCTAGAACTTGGTGGGGCCAACATGTAGCCACCTTAAAAAAAAAAAGATTTGTTTATTTATTTGAAAGAGAGAGATAGCACACGTGCTTGAGTGGGGGTGGGGGACAGAAGGAGACAATCTTGAAACCTCAACCTATAACCAAGAGCCAGACGCTTAACCAACTGAGCCACGCAGGCGCTGTCATGCAGCCATGTTAATCCCAGAGTGTAAACTCTGAAATATTTAAGAACAACAGAAATATATTTGCCTAATTGGCTAGTACGCATAAACTAGAAAGACAAGAGGTTCTTGTAGCCCACCACAACCGTTGTGTTGCTAACTGCGGCCAAGAGTTGTGAATCTGTGTTTATCTACGCGCACAGCTGTTCATTCACTCATCTAATTTTCTGTGGGTGCCTACAGTGTTGGATGTTGTTAAGCCTCAAGAATACAAAAGTGAATAAGAAATTGCCCTTGCCTCGAGGAGCTTGTAATCTAGTATAATACTCTCTAAAATTAGCTTCCTAAGAATCACATTGGGAGTGTTTTTTAAAATGGTAAACTTTCTCAGCTTTACCCAAAAATATTCTGAGTCTACAAATATGAAACAGAGACCAGGCAATTTCGATGCAATCAGCCAGATCAAATGGTCTGCAGATTGCCGTTTGGGAACCTCTTGTCTAATAGATTCTAATTAATCATAGCAATTGGACCGGATTACAATTTATTATATAATTTGAATCAGTTCCAGCTTAATGCCATAAAATTACACGATAATAAAGCTATGAATGATTAACAGATGAAAGGAAAATAGTAATGAATAAAGTATCTCCATGCCCTTGATTCACATTTGAGCCATAGATAATACTAAAAAGCCTAACAAAACCATCTCCATTCACTAAAGTTATCAATAAAAATGACAGCGGCTCTCACATGAAAGGAATTCTGCTAAAGAGGTCTACTGGCAAAAATAGCTCAAAACTCCTATTATTCATTTGAGAGACTGAACTATTTCCATTTGAGACTGTTATTTTTGGTTGATCACAGGCCAGCAGGTGGCAGTGTAAGATCATATGCGAGCTTTCCCTTGGGGTTAGATGGACTTGAGCCTGGGTTTTTATAGCCACCAACCAGTTAGCTGGTTTCCTGATCAGTTTATCTGCCTTATCTGCTTTAAGAATGTGGTTTACAATTAGTACTCCTCAAACTCTCTGCAATACTTTTGAATTCTTCCAACACGTTTTTTTTAATTAAAAGTAATTGCTAACATTTATTGAGCATGTAGTAAATGCTAGGCATTGCTAGATTCATTACATACATCATCTCTAAACCTTATACAACCCATTTTTTAGATGAGAAAACTCGAAGCTAGGAAAGATTAAATGATATGCCCAGGTATCACATCCCAGTTTGTGGCACTGCAAGACATTGATCATTTCCATCTATTCTTATCACCAAACACCCTCCATCTATCCCATTCTAGGAAAAAATAGGATCTTCAAAAATAGTTTATCTTCAATTGTTGTCAATTTTATTATTACTAAGATGAGACTTAGTTTGTTTGCTTAAGATCATCTTAAATGTAATTGTCCACTGCTTATTTGCTATTTCCATATATTTCTACATCTTGCATAGATTAAATGAGCAATCTTTATCAGGAGATTGCCAGTTTAGCTCTGACATGCAAAGAGCTTGGATGTTGTCACTCCTGTTCTTACAACACAAAAAAAGCTGGACAGAGTGAAAATCAATTACTTTTCTTGAACCCATCAGAAAACTGAGTTTGCAGGGCAAATTGCCACCCTGAAATCTGGAGAAACAAGCAAATCCAGAGAATCGCAGCCAAGATTGGCCTACCAGGAGCAGAAGCTGCTGGAGCCATACACTAATAGGAACCCTTAAATCACAATTCGATGAATTTCCTGAGGCTGAATACAAACTAGCATGAGCGGGAGCCACAGTCTGGAGGTTGGGGAGTAGGGAGATGGTGAACCCCACCAGGATTCTGAAAAAAATACCTTATGGCTCTGGCGAGGATGTGGGGAAGAGTAATTACCAGCATGTACGAGAAGCATGCAGGAGGCTGGGGAATGCTGGTGGCATGCATCACCACAGGACCAACTTCAACAAATATCTTACAGGTTACTGTGGAAAAGTTGGTGTGCCTCATCGACCAGGAACCAGAGCTCCTGCCCAATTGTCAATCTAAATAAACTGTGGACATTGGTCAGTGAGCAGACACTGGTAAATGCTGCCAAAAACAAGACTGGAGCTCCTTCTGCACTGACATGGTGTGATCAGGCTACTACAAAGTTTTGGGGAAGGGAAAGCTCCCAAGACAGCCTGTCACAGCAAAGGCCAAATTTTTCAGTAGAAGAGCTGAGGAGAAGTTGAAGGGTGTGGGGGTACTGCATCCTGGCAGTCTGAAGCCACTTGGAGGAAGGTTCATTCAATGCTAACAGGTGTGTTTCAAAAATAAAATAAAATGTTGAAATGAAAAATAAAATACATAAATAACTCTTAAACTCAATAAGAAAATATTCTAATTATTTCAATAGGCAAAAGATCTGCATAGACATCTCATAAAAGTAGACATAAAGATGCAAAAAAAGGACATGAAAAGATGTCCATCATCATTTATCATTAAGGAACTGCAAATTAAAACAACAGTGAGATACCACGACACACCTATGAAAATGGCTAAACCCAAAAACCTGAAAATACTAACTGTTGGGGTGGATGCAGAGCAACAGGGGCTCTCACACATTGCTGGTGGAAATAAAAAGTGGTTCAACAGTTTTTGGAAGTTTCCAATGAAACTAAAAAGTGTGTTTAGTTTTGTAAGTGTGTTTACCTTTGTAAACAATTGATATGCTAATGAACTTTCGGAATATAATCCCTTGGTAAATTAAGGATAGCATCTTTAATAAACTGGTAACACCATACCTAGAAGGTTGCCTCAGGGCTTCCTGGAGCTAGAATTAACACCAGATTTAGCAATTCAGTGGATGTAAATTGATAACGATTTCATATTCCTACATTTAAGTTCCTATTTTATCAAGTGAAATACGCAAATATCCAATCCCATCTTCATGAAATGTTAAAATATTTGGAGTAATGTATATTTAGAGTAGCAAAGGAAGGCTTCCCACTAGGTAATTTAGACGAATACACTATTCTCAAAAAAGAAAAAAAAGAGTAAATTGAAAACATTTCTTGCTTGGTCATCAATATATATGTACAGCGTTCCTGCTAGGACTCCCTCCGCACAGACACAAATCATTCATGGTAGCAACAAGCCATTTTGTTTTTTCAGAAGCCGGCATCGACCTCCTGACCTGGAAACAGAAAACTACTGCAAAATTCTATCAGCAACAACAGTGTGGAATAAAACATTCTCAGCAGATAAATAGGAGATGCAAGAGTTCATATTATACATGAAATTCTATTTGTACTTCATATTATGGTCAAATTAAACCTTGACTTTAAGGACTTAAAATCATTAGCAACTCTGCAGTCATCAAGGAAAACAATACAGTAGCAAAGGAGGAAATCATTTTGTAGGCATTTGGTTTTTAAACACACAGTGGTTTTAAACACACTCTATTTACCACTAGAGGCCATTATACAACTATGCATGTTTTATTATTGACAAGGTACACAGGGCATGCCTATGAAACATTCATCTGGGGTTTCCCAAACATCTTATTCATAATATTTACCATTTGGGTGATTATGGTGTTCTCTGACATCAAGCACAAGGATCAAAATATCCCCTAGGCATTCATGTAATGGTTTATAATTTAATGGATTTTCCATTTTCTGCCTCCTTGATTTTGTACCCTAGATTCTGCCCTTGTGTTCCTCTCGTCAAATGAACCATCACCTAAAACACACTGCAAATGATTCTTCCATCCAGCTTACAGCAATTCCCCCTGCACTGAATTCCTATGCCCAACCATTGTTTAACAAATGGATGAGTTGCCTTGACACTCATTTGGCATCTCTGTGAGGTCATGTTACCATGTCCATTTTCTTTCCTTGTGGTCCTTATTCTTTCCAAACTTTATTCTAAGCTTCCTGGCACAGTCCTTGTGTATTTCTTAGTATCTCTCAATACAAAACAGAGTAAGCACTCAATAAATTTGTTCTTTAAAGATATTATCATTTCATTATACAGCAGTTATGTATTCAATGTAAAGGAGCAGTAATGAAATGCTTTGTGGAGTTTTATTGCATTTTTATTGGTTTAATACCTGTATTTTAATGAGCAAGAGTAACATTCAGGATTAAGAATCTATTCTGGTTTCCTTGGATCCATGTAAAAATTGGTAGGTGAAGAGGAAAGTCTTTTGGCTTAATCTGCTTTTATTGTTATGCTCGCACATAAACTGACTTACTTGGGGCTCATTTACTCAGTGAATGATATGTCATGTCTCATTTCCCTAAGACATTGTTCAAATACCAAACAGTCTTACTTGCAAGGTTAATGAAAGGTGGTAGACTGTGATCACTAGTTAGACATTAGGTTTTTATGTGAATTAAGTGTGTTTTAATTTCTTTCATATATTTATCTCTACTAACCAATCCTTCATGCTTTTCAAGTTTATAATAGCATAACTTTGTTTTTACTTGAGAGGCACCTTTAAGAATTTCCTAAAATTTCTAAACTCTGGGTGGTAAGTTCTCTATTTTGTATGCCTGAAAGAAAACTTGTATGTACTCTTTTCTTGAAAAATAGTTTCAACAGATAGAATTCTAGACTGAGAGCAGTTTTTTCTTATCACTGAAAATATTATGCCACTGTTTTCTAGTTTCACTGTTGCTGTTGAGAAGTCAGCTGTCATTTTAATTGTCTTCTTTTGAAGGTCATCTGTCTTTTCTCCAACTGCTTTTAGNTAGACTGAGAGCAGTTTTTTCTTATCACTGAAAATATTATGCCACTGTTTTCTAGTTTCACTGTTGCTGTTGTGAAGTCAGCTGTCATTTTAATTGTCTTCTTTTGAAGGTCATCTGTCTTTTCTCCAACTGCTTTTAGGATCTTCTCATTATTGTTCTGTTATTTCACGACTGTGCATAGAGTTGTGTAGGTGCCAAGGACAGACTACCCTTGCCCAAGATGGATCACCTGGGCATGGAATTATTTTGAGTTGAAGACAATCAACACCCTGCGGGCTCAAGAGAAAATTTACCCCTTGCTTAACTAACTAGAATAATCCAAATTGGGGATCTTTCCCAGAATTAGGGTTATTACCAGAGATAAATTTTATCTGAGTGACAAAGCAAACATCCAATTACCAAACATCTCCTCTTCTTCTTATTGCCCTATGAAGTGCATCCCTTTCCTCTGGAGTCCCAGGCCCCTTCCCCCTTCCTTAGTTGAAGATGACATATAAACCTCATTTTGCCCGACTGTCTTTGGAATTTCCATGTCTGTGTGGATTTCCCTTACATATGATATTATACCTGATTTTCTCCTGTTAATCAGTCTCATGTCAATTTGATTCTTGAATAGTGCAGGATGTATATTTTCTGACAGATGTATATTTGCTTTTTATGTTCTGCTTTGGGTTTGCCAGCCTTTCTGGATCTGAGTTTAGTGTCTTCAAATAATCCTGGCAGAGGCGCCTGGATGGCTTCCTTGGTTAAGCTTCCGACTCTTGGTTTCAGCTCAGGTCATGATCTCAGGGTCCTGGGACCCAGTCCCACGTCAGGCTCCACGCTCAGCACGAAATCTGCTTATCCTTCTCCCTCCCCCTGCTCACACTCTCTCTCTCTCTAAAATAAATAAATAAATAAAATCTTAAAAAATAATTCTGGGAAATTATCAGGCACTATGTTGGCATCCTTATTTTTTATTATTTATATCTAGGAATGTAATTAGATGTATGCTAGTCTCATTCTATTCTCCAGATCTTTTAACTTCTCTTACATATTTTTTTTATTTCTTTATCTAGTAGAGTCATATCCTGGAAATTTCCCTCTGATTTGTCTTCCATTTCACTAATTCTTTTATCAGATTGTGTAATAGATCCATTCATTTCTAATTTCAATTTTCCAGATTTTCTTTCTAAAGTTTCTACTTAATCTTTTTAAAAAATCTGCTTCACTTAAAAAAAAAANTCCATTTCACTAATTCTTTTATCAGATTGTGTAATAGATCCATTCATTTCTAATTTCAATTTTCCAGATTTTTTCTAAAGTTTCTACTTAATCTTTTTAAAAAATCTGCTTCACTTAAAAAAAAAAAGTCTCATGTTTGTTATTCACACTTTCCAGTCTTATATTTTTCAAAACATAATGAAAGGTTCTTATTTTATATTTTGTGTCTGTTAAAGACATATTTGAAGTCTTGGTAGGCCTGATCCTATTGTCTATTACTTCTACTGGCTTTCATTCATGGTGACTTTCTTCCTTAAGTATTCTGTGATTTTTTTTTTTAGTAAACTCTATCTGTGGAAATCCTCTGGCAGCTGGATTGAAGTACATTGCATTCCTCTGGAGAGATTTTGCATTTTCTTTTGTCTGTAACTTAGGTTCACTACCAGAATTTAAATTAGTCTCCACTTGAGGTTTTTTGGACCACAGAAGTTGCAGGAATCCAAGCAAAAACTAATGTGGGATTTAGCTTGTGGTTATGAATTCAAGGGGGGAGATTATTTTTCTCCTGGAACCTGTACCAAAATCAAGATACCTGTGTGGGGTTTTTTGGGATTTTTTTGGGTTTTTTGGTTTGTTTTGGTTTGATTTTTGTTGACCACTTTCAAACAGTGGATCTATTTCCTTTACCTATTCAGAATTATGCTGAGTATGTAACCGTTTGAGGTTTCATCTGAGGTACCCATCTCAGGCCAGTCCTAAGTTTTATTTTCTGTTTCTCATGAAAAATGCAACCATAAGGGAAGCACATGGTTACCCAGTTTGGCAGACACCCCGAGAGTGAAAACTCACTTCGGTGCTTTGCTTACCTCCCAGAGTTTCCAATTACTACATTCTTGGATTTGTTGATACCTTACTTTCCCACTAGCTCATCAATTAAATTTTAAAAATTAAAAAAAAATATATTTAATCCAGCTTTTTTGTTGTTGCTTTCTTTTGGGGTTTTTTTCAAGATTTCTAGTTTACCTTACTGACAGAAACACAAATCAGCAGCTATCATTTTTTAAAAAACAGTAAAACCATTAAAATGTATATATTATATTATATATAATGCATATTTGTAAAAGTTGAGTCATAATACAGGTTACAGTCCACCACTAATCTAGAATGCTACTTTCTCATGCTCTAATTTTTCACATGTACATGAGTTTAATGCTGGAATGTTCCATGATCTTTTGGTTTATTCATGTAATATCCCAAATTCTTTTAATTACTGTAAGTCTATGTTTTGATCACTGGAAAGGCTAGTACTCACTTGCTACCCTTCATTTCCAGAATTTTTCTGACTTCTTTTACACGTTTATTTTTCCAGATTAAATCTTGTTACTTTTATTAGTACAACATTGCATTTATAGATAAATTAAGTAAAAATAGTTTATTTTCGATGTTGTCTTCTCTTTCATAACTGAAACGTCTCCCCATTTATTCAAGTTTTCTTTTACATCTTTCAAAGAAGTTAAATATTCTTCTACGTGATGTGTATTAAAAGTAATAAAGATATTTCCATTTAAGAGAATATCATTAAAATTTCTCTAGAGCATTATGGTTCATCCAACAAATGTTGCAAACTGGTTTATCAAATGATTATTCTAATGTTCCAATTTATATAACATTCCACAGTTCAGGGATATTTAAGTCATTCCAATTTTTTTTTACCATTATTAATATGCCATTATCAATAATGTTATAATAAAAATCTTTGTTCATAAATCTTTGTTGTATTTCGGAATATTTCCTTAGACTAAATACTTCCAAGTGAATTACCATTTCAAAAATTAAACATTTTAAAACAAATTGATACACATGAAAAAAATTACTGCTTTATTAATAACCAATTATATCTGCTTATAGATTTATGATATATTAATTAAATTTTAATGTATTAGTTAATAAATGATTTTCTAAGAAGATAGAACTGATTTTGTATTCCCACAAGGAACATTTGAGTATAGGAGGGAACAGGGGAGGTGGGGAGAGGGACAGAGCCGGAGCGTGTGCCAGCTCTCTCTACTGGCCTCAGAGTATGTACATCCTCACCAGCATTGCATGTTCTTATTTTTAAAAAATTTTTATTGACTCAATACATTAAAAATGGCATGGTATTTTAATGTCTACAATTTCTATTGTGCCAAAGGTTGCTTTTTAAATATTTTTGTAAGAATTTGTATTTGCATTAGTAAACAACGGTGAGAGGTTCTCCTGTTTGCATTGAAAACTGAGAGGATATCAAATAAGCAAAGGGAGGAGACCAGGGAAGAGTAAACTGTGGGCATAGCACCCATGGCTTCCAGCCTGCAAGGCCAGCAGGACCAGGCAGAGAACGTCAAGCCTGAAAACCCCATTCCCTGCAAGCAGGAGGTCACATGCCACCACCACCCCCCACTCACCTACAAGTTAGGAAGGAAAAGGGAGGTAAAAGGCTTTTTAAGACAGAGCATTTTTAGCTTTTCAGGCAAATGAGAGCTTGGAATGAATTTAAATAGGATCAGATATTTAATGAATTTCTTTATCTCCTGGCCAGTGAGTGGGGTGTCAGAACAATGACCAGGTTAGTTACAGACGAGATACCCAGTCTGTGTGCGTCTGAACTGTGATTTGAATTGACTCTTGCAATGCTGCTGCATGACATAATATTTCTATTTTCCTATTTTTATTTTATCCTGCCTTCTGATTATGAAAAGAACATAGAGAGATTAGAGAGTCCAGCAAAGAACGGAGAAATGGGGAGGGGGGAGCATCCGTAATTTTATTATGCTCATAATGATAGGTAACTACTACTAAGAATTTGACAAATTTATTTAATCTTTTTCCTTTTTGCTATGCATTAATAAAAGATTTTGTTTTTTTATTCTGTGTTTTACATTCTGATTTTTCTTACTTAAGTATTTTCTAATGTCATCAAAATCTCTTTTTAAGCTAAATTTTAATGGCTACATGATATCACATCATATGAATATACGAAAAATACTTAATCAAGTACTTTTTATTGTTTCTGATTTTATGACATTAAAAATAGTATCATAGTGAAGAGGTTTACATATTAAACCACGTCTCCATTTTGCCTTATATCTTTATGAAAGCTTCCTAGGAGATATTATTGCACAAATTGATATCATTTTGTTAAATATTTTATTTATTTATGGGGGAGAGGGCAGAGCAGAGGGAGAGGGAGAAGCAGACTCCCCGCTGAGCAGGGATCCTGACACAGGGCTCGATCTCAGGACCCTGGAATCATGACCTGAGCTGAAGGCAGACACTTAAATCGACACTTCGCACCACCCAGGCTCCCCAATATGATCATTTTTTAATGCTCTTAAAACATGTAGCTGGATTCCTTTTCAGATGAATTTTAGCAATTTATGATGACATCAACAAAGTCCTTTTATTCCTAACAACTAAAGATCCATTTATAATGTGATTACATATGAAATACAGTGTCTTCTGAAGATTAAAATATTTCAATTTCAAAAAACCTTTACACATTTTCCACCTTCTGTATGAAAATTTGAATTTGCTTTTAGAGCATGGTGTCCCTTTGTTCTAGAGGGTGATAGTGTGGCCAGTAGGTGGCCTGGATGCTAACTTGAGAGCTAACTTGGTCTTCCAATGAGCGGGAGCTGGCAGAGGCTGTGTGGGTGGGTTGGGGCAGAGACAGAGAGAGCCAGTGAGACCTGAAGGGAAGTAGAATTATAAAGGGAGTATAGACCAACACTCTCTGGGAAGGGACAGAGCTGAAACAGTTAACCATGACTTCACCGCCCAAGGATTTCAGCACTACTTGATCTCAGAAACCATTTTTATCCAGGCATCTTACAGGTCTGTTGTTGCAAAGAACTCTACTGGTAAATACCATATCCTAGGATATGCAAACTTGAAATTCCAGAAATGCACAGAGCACCATTTACTTGAGATAAAGCAAAATTAGAAGTGACTGCTCAAACCCAAAGAACAGAAGGCAGTTTATATCTGTGTTTTATATATTAACCATGACATTATTTACAAAAGGGAAGCTCCCTGTTTTAGGGACAGGGAAGAGGATGGTTGAATTGATCTGATGTGACTGCGTTGCAGGATGGAAGTGATAGACAAGGGGGAGAAAGTGTTTCCTGGCAAGAGGGCAATTAAAATAATGTACCAAGAGCGCGGGATTGGGACGTAAAGCTGAGGGTTACAGGCGTGCTTAAAAAGAAAGAACAGAGGAATTTGACATCTCTGTGAAGGTGACAAAGAGGAGTAGAGGAAAAGTTGAGTTGGGAGATGAAGAGATAGAAATCAGGGCTGGTGGGCGAGAGAGACTGAAATTAAAGACTCTAGAAGAGATGTCCTTCAGCATTGGAGTACCTAATGAATCTCAGGCACTGGGATTAATTATATATAAGACCCAGTCCTGCCCTTGAATTGTTCAGTAGTACAAGGAAGGAGACAGACCCAGTAAACTGGTCATTTCAATACCAAGAGGCAACGGTTTTGTAGGTGGAAGCTCAGGACATGGTGGGGGGGAGCATTTACAGATATGCAGGGGAAGGCAGAAGCTCATAG
>NC_048225.1:5708169-5727369 GCF_002007445.2 Ailuropoda melanoleuca | reverse complement strand
TCAAGCCTTCAACTGATTGGATGAGGCCCATCCTCATTATGGAGGGCAATCTGTTTTACTCATAGTCGACAGTTCTAAATGTTAATCCCATCAAAGAAGACCCTCACAGAAACATTCAGAGCAATGTTTAACTAAATACTGAGGCCAAATTGACACATTAAATTAGCCATCACGCTTGCTTAGCCCTGGCCACTCCCTCTTTCTGTCTGGAAGACTCCTCCCCAGCTGTGAGACCTAGTCTGACCATAATATTTAAAACAGCAACTTGTCCTCCAACTCCTATGCTTGAATCCCTTCAGCTTGTTCCGATTTTCCCATTGCATTTCTTACCTTCTCACCCTGCAACACATCATATAGTATACTCATTCATTGTGCTTATTGTTTATTTTTGACTCAACCCCTTCCCCCCAACTAGAATGCAAACTCTGCAAGGGTAGGGATATTTGCGTGTTTTGTTCTCTGCTTGGAGCAAGGCCTGACACAGTATGTGCTCAAATAAATATTTATTGGGTGAATGAAAACTGAAACCGTTTTTTTAAAATAATGCTCTAAATTATGAATGGATTTTATCATTTCTTTTCTTAAATCTTTAGTGAACTTTGGAAGTTACTATCCCTCACTATGAAAACCTCATTTGACAATCAATGATTTCTGGATCTTTTCTTGTTTACTTCTACTATATTCATAAAATTAAATTTCATAATTTTCATTGTATCTGGTGATGCACCATTTTTTTTAACCAAGGGACCAAAGTTAAAATCACCAATAATACATAACTTTATTATCAGGTAGTTTGATATGAGGCAATAAGAAGAACACTTCATCTCTGTGGCTTTCTTCCCCAAAACTCATCTTCCATGGTCCCATCAGGAGAAAATGTCAAATTCAAATTGACAGACATTAGACAAGATATATGAATAGTACCCTTCAAAAGTGTCAAAGTCATGAGAAACAAAGATTAAGAAATTGTCATGGATTGAAAGAGAGTAAGGAGACGTAAGACTAAATGCGGTGTGGTATCCTGGACAGAAAAAAGACATTAATGGAAAAACTGGGGAAACCTGAATAAAGTCAGTAGTTTAATGAATGGTATTATACCAGTTTTGATAAATATCTTATTTTTGACAAATTCACCATGGTAATATAAAATGTGAATTTTAGGAAAGCTGGGTAAAAAGCATATATAGGAACTCTCTGTACTATCTTTGCAACTTCTCTGTAAATCTAAAATTGCTTTTTAAAAAGTTTTTGAAAAGCAATATGTATGTTATGATTCTATTTTAATAAGATTATTTTTATCTATTCACCTATACTTTAATCCATCCCTCTATTTGTATATAGAGATAGAGAGATACTTAAAATAATGGTCACTCAGTGTTAACACTTTATTATTCAATGGTGGGCTTTTTACTTTATTGTTTATCTTTGTACTTTTCTTAATTGCTTAATATTTAAAATTATTTTAAATCAACAATAATATAAACAAAATAGCATGTAATGAACACTTACTATGAGCTAGAATTTATAGCATTAGAATCTCATACCTTATTCTCAATCCTCACAATATCCTATGAGCTGAGTGTGTGTGACATTTTTATTATTAGAATTTAACTTCCTGTCTAAGTTACATATATCATAGCAGTAAAACTCAAAGTTCAGCAAAGTTTACTATGAAAACAGGAGTCTCTTCTTCTCACATATATTTCCAATTTTTCACACTCCCCAGAAGCAGCCATTTTAAACCCTTTTTAGTTGTTTCTTTAGTATTTACCTGTATATTTCTTCCCCCAAAACATGCTTGTGTGGGTAATCCTTAATTTTCAGTTTTAGGCATTATCCCTTGGCTTTCTATTATGGAAGATAAATATTTAGATCTTTAAGTTACTCCCGTTTTAACTACACGCATAACTTTGTTAGGTCAATATTCTGTGCTTGCATAATTATGTCTGTGTAAATATAATTCACTGCTAAGCCATGATTATTACTTTCCTGGAATAATTTATTTTTTCCCCTGGCATTAATAATTGATTCTTATTTTTCTTCTTCTTCTTATAGACTTTCAACTAATCTTATTTTAACTTTATCAGCACCCTAATTTTATGGGTACCTATCACCTCTAGTTCCAGGCTTTCTGCACTGTGAAGCACTGTGCTTCTTGGCCTCCCCTAGCTCTTAGATTTCACATTCTTTGGTTCTGCTAAGTCAGTTGACACTAGTCAATTTGCTTTTCAGTCTCCAAAATTTTTTGCCCAGTTTTTGCTTTAAATAATGAGCAGTGTCATGTTTATGAAGACAACATTATTTAATTATAAAGAAAAAAGAAAAAATAGCCCTTAACATCTTCCTGTAATCCTCTCAGAGTTAAGGTCAAGTTTCCCAGCATATCACTGGAGACCCCTTGTGAACTGGTCCTCTGTCTACACGACCTCATCTACCAGCTAAGCAGGGCCCTTGGAAAAAGAAATCATGGACCAGGATCTTTGGGATTACTCATGCTATTGCTGCCCCTAATTTCTCTATGCCTAATTGTTTTCCTTTTAGTAAGATGGAAACCATGACATTTACTTCAATGGATGTGCTTTATGAGACCAGGCCAGGAAATCTATGCTTCAATATGAATAGTGGGCTTTTAAAAAAAAAGTTTCTGCAGAAATACTAATGTATTGTCACTTGGATAACTTACCTTCTAAGGCTTATCTGGATGTTTCCAGTTCTGTGTACTGACATAAGCATTTTATTATTCACTGTGGGTAAAGTTGAATTGCCAATTCCCCACCCACTGTATGAAAACAAAGGTGACTTAAAAAAGGAAGAGGCAAGGGACAGAGCACAGACTGTGGAACTGAAGAATCTTAAATGTCATTTAGGTTTTTATCTTGTCCTTTCCTGGTTAATGAAAGCAGAGTCACAAGATGAGATCTTCTCAAATATTTCGAATGAATCCAAAAGAACCGTCCAATGAGAGCTGCTCAATTCTTAAAGGGTAAAAGTTGCTATCTAGCCATGGAATAACTTTATTACTGTTTGAACATGTGTTTATAATGTGATTGAACAGGAAGGACCTAGAGGCTGAGCTGTCCGCGTACTTAAATGCCAATACAAACCCTGCACCCAGAAAGCATGCTAGACACAATTGTATTGATTCTTGTAAAAGTTTGCCTTTCACAATAATGCCAATTACACCATGGAAACATCTCTAATACACAAGCCCTACAACCAATGGAAAACTTTTTGACAAGACAATGACCATATGTTGGCTTGTTTGCTTGGGACAAGCCTAAAACCACAATGAAAATGAGCCTGCTGCTAAGAGTTAAGAGGCCCAATGTTATCGCACAGACCTTTCAAGTTGGTGGCCTTGAACCCTTGGGGACATATTTTCATTTCAATGATAATCCAACAAAATTAATATAAACACTGTAGGGATAGTATTTTGAGAATATTAAACAGGCTATTTTTTGTTTTCCTTATTGATTATCTTCTCTAATACCCTACTGTCATTCACAGTAAGCCCCCTGGTACCTCAGTGAAGAAGGTACAAATTGCAAGAAAATTCCATTAAATGGGAAGGATATGATAGAGGGCAATGTACTTCAAGACTAGGAGGGGAAGTAGAAACCCTCTGGAATGGGAGAGAGATGGAAGAGATGAGGCGCGAGGTCAGAAACCAGTGTCCTCCGTCTCACATCTGCCCATCTTCTCTCTCCTTGTTCCTTCCTTGTCCATTCGAATTGCCTCTTCTTGGAGTAAATCTTTTACTAGCTCTTTCAACAAGGATCTGTAAGAGGTAAATTTTCTCTGCTTTATTTTACCCTTCCAATTGAAAGATAATTTAGTTGGGGATGGAACTCTAAGTTAACCATTTTGGTTGTTTTTAAAGATTTTTATTTGTTTTTTTATTTACTTTAGAGAAAGAGAGAGTGAGCGGGGGAGGGGCAAAGGGAGAGAAAGAATCTCAAGCAGACTCCATGCTAAGCATGGAGCACGATGCAGGGCTCAATCTCAGGACATGAGATCATGACCTGAGTCAGACACTTAACTGACTGAGCCACCCAGGTGCCCCACAGATTTAAGGGGTTTTTTTGTGGGNTCAAGCAGACTCCATGCTAAGCATGGAGCACGATGCAGGGCTCAATCTCAGGACATGAGATCATGACCTGAGTCAGACACTTAACTGACTGAGCCACCCAGGTGCCCCACAGATTTAAGGGCTTTTTTTTGTNTTTTTTTTAAAGTTATCTCTACACGCAGTGTGGGGCTTGAATTCACAACCCCAAGATTAAGAGTCATGCTCTCTACTGATTGAATCTGCCAAGTGCCCCTAAGTTAATAGTTTTGAAACTTCTGTTCCATTGACTCTAAACTTAAAAGTCCCGTTTCAGTGTAACTTTTAAAAATCTCTGGTTGTCTTAACATTTTTTTTCTTTCAGGTGTTCTATAATTCTTTATCCTGAACATTCATGTTTTTCACTAATTCAAGAAAATTCTTTGCCATTCTGTTTTGAAATAGTGCCATGTTTTCACTCTCCATTCTTTCCTTTGGAAATTCCTATTACACACTGGACATTTCCCTTCTTTCTACCAGTCTCTTAAACTCTCTTTCATATTTTCCATATCATAAACTCTTTGAGATTCACATTCTGTGTATGTTTCTATATTTCAGGTCAAGAGTCCCCCACTTAGGGAATTAAGTTTTTAAGTTATAACTATTTTTTTCCATTTTTATTTTTAGTTCTATTTTTTTAAACCCTGATTTTTACAGTATCTCATTTTTCTATACTTTATATTCTTTATCTCTTAAACTCTTTTAAATATATGTATTTTATAGGGTTATAACTGAAGTTTTGAGACTATATGTACCTACTCTTTATTGAATCTGCTAATTTTCACACATGGTGAATTGTGTTCCCCTTTGTTCTATAATTTTCAAAACTTGGGTTTATCTTCAGTGGGGATTCTTTTTACCTTGGATTTGGAACACCCTTCAAAGTAGCCTATTTGTTTATTCGTTATTTGATTTTTGTTTTTGTCAGTGGTACTACCAGTGGGGACAAGTTTTTACATTAACTTTTTGACTTGGGGCAGAGGGGGTAGGGTGGTTTTTCCTGGACCATGCAGGAAGTTCCAAATCTATACATAGAGTAAACTTGAATTTCTTATTTCTTGTGAAACTTTTTTTTTCATACCTAAAGACCTAGAAATTGACAAGTTTACTCTGAGTCTCCCTGGGGACAGAAGGGAGAGTTTTTCTAGTTTTTCCTGATACATAGATATTTTCAAGATTTCATGACCATTACGTGTAGCAGTAAATATGCAGTGAAAAAAATTCCTTAAAACAGTGTTGTTGTTTTTTTTATTTTTTAGTATTGAACTAGGGGAAACACTATTAAATTGAATGTTTCATTAAAGTAATAAATTAACAGTTTGAAAATATCTACTTCATTGTTTTCTTTCAGCAAAACACCATTATTTCATTAAATAGATGTTGATAAATTGATTTTTTGTGCTTTTTTAGTTTTCCTTTAATTAAATCTTTAAGGGTTTTTTTCTTTAATTTTTTAAAATTGTTGCTCATATAGTTTAATAAAGATACATGAATCAGAGGTTTATGCTTTGTCTAAGTTTGTACATAATTAACATTTAAATAAAGTCTCATTAAGTCATCACTGAGGATCCATATAAGAAACAGTGGTATATCAGGTAGAACTCTGGAGACAGAATCTCCACATTGCCCTCCTGGATTTTCTTTTTTTTTTATTTTATTTTATTTTATTTATTCATTCGACAGAGAGAGAGAGACAGCCAGTGAGAGAGGGAACACAAGCTGGGGAGTGGGAGAGGAAGAAGCAGGCTCCCAGCAGAAAAGCCTGACGTGGGGCTTGATCCCAGAATGCCAGGATCACGCCCTGAGCCGAAGGCAGATGCTTAAAGAGTGAGCCACCCAGGTGCCCCTATCCTGGATTTTCAATTCAGTTGAACCATATAAAATTGCTATACGACCATCTTTTTTTTTTAACCTACAAATATTGCAGTCATACATAATAGCTTTTTAGCTTTGAGTAAAAATTGAACCTCTTTGAGTCTCTCATTTCTCACCTATAAAATAGAGAAAAAGACATCTTACCTATCCCACAAAGTAGTTATTTATATAATCCAATAGGATTGCTTTTACATTATCTAATAGAAATGAGCCATTTTTCTCCCTTTAGGGATATGTTCCAAGGAATCTGGGTCTTCTATAGTCAGACAGTTTCCTCTGGGTGAGTAGTGGTACCTTGGGGCCACAACCACTAGGCACAAGGACAGAAGAGAACTAACCAAAGGGTAGAATTTTCCCAAGAAGATGGTGACTCCAGCTCCTCCCTACCCCACCACAAACCTCAAAGACAGTCTTCCCATGTCTGTGAGTTTCCATTCCATTTCTTAACCCAATGTTGCATGAAGGCTTCTACCACTGTCATAAATGTCACTCTAGTGAAAGCCCAAACGTTCGCAGGATTACAAAGCTCAAGAAAGCAGGACAGGTTCCTACGTGGAAAGGCCTTAAAGACCCAGGCAACCTTCATCCAAATTCGTATGCTATTTTGGTTCAGAGAGAGTAAAGCTCACGTTTACACCATATCTATTTGCCAGAGCAAGCTAGCTTTTAATAAGAATGACTGTTAAGCACCTGTTCTATGTGTAGAATCTCAATTTGGTAGATAAACTGAAGACAGTCTATGCTCAGTAGATTTTCAATAGAAAATCAAAATGATGGGCGCCTGGGTGGTTCAGTTG
This sequence comes from Ailuropoda melanoleuca, assembly GCF_002007445.2. Lineage (NCBI taxonomy): Eukaryota > Metazoa > Chordata > Mammalia > Carnivora > Ursidae > Ailuropoda > Ailuropoda melanoleuca. Next base: position 5,720,592 of record NC_048225.1, on the reverse strand, counting down.
GTGAAGCATCTGCCTTCGGCTCAGGTCATGATCCCAGGGTCCTGGGATGGAGCCCTGTGTTGGGCTCCCAGCTCAGCGGAGAGACTGCTTCTCCCTCTCCCTCTGCCTGCTTCCCCTCTGCTTGTGCTCTCTCTCTCTCTCTCTGTCAAATAAATAAATAAATAAAATCTTTTTTTAAAAAAAGACAAGAAGAAAATCAAAATGGACAGGGGCACCTGGGGGGCTCAGTCGGTTAAGCAGCCACCTCTTGATTTCTGGCTCAGGTCATGATCTCAGGGCGTGGAACCTGCTTGAGAGTCTCTCTCTCCCTCTCCTTCTGCCCCTTCCCCCCAGCTCAGCCTTTTTTTCTCTCTCTTAAAAAAAAAAGGAATACATCTACATATATATGTAGATATATAAGATCTCTACGTAAATACACAGACATACATGTAAAACTATATAGCTTTTGACTTAGCAGATACAGAGACCAAAAAAAAAAAAAAAATGTTTGCAGGCACCCTTTGGAAGAAACATCTTGGAAAGGAAATCTTACACAGCATGAAGAATTAAAAACTGCCAGATGAGATTAACTTATCATTTTCAGACAGCATCACCATACATTACATTAGTGGCCAGAGTGACACCAGATTTCTATCTGAAGTCCAGGTATAAGAATGATAATAATAATTTCTCAACCAGCAGCCTCAGGCAGTCATGAGAAGTAGGCCGTATGAAATGAGGAGATTTTGCGAGGGGCTGCTGCAGACATGAATTATATTTACCACAAAAAATGAATGCTATTTTTTATGGTACCAATTTTATTTATATACGGGGGAGGTAAAGAACAGAGGATAGAGCACAATGTAATTTTTAAAATTCAAGTTCTTTGATAAAGTTTCTTCATTTAATTCTGGATAAAACTTGAGTTGTAGGTGAGAGATTTTCAGCTTTCCCTGAAACTCCCATGAAAACTGGTTTTATTATTTCTCAGATAGGAGGTTATGCAATGTAATTCTTTTCCATTCAGGATTCTTGTTTTCAGGAGCTAAATGGAAGCAACCATAATTTTAGATTTCTGTTTTAGAATTTTCTCCTAAGAATGTTCTAGAAAAATAAGTGTGTTTGGTAGAAATATTGCTTCCTTTCTTTTTTTAAAGATTTTATTCATTTATTTGAGAAAGAGAGAGAGAGCATGAGCTGAGGGAGGGTCAGAGGGAAAGGGAAAAGCAGATGCCCCACTGAGCAGGGAGCCCGGCTCGATCCCAGCCAGGACCCTGGGATCATGACCTAAGCTGAAGACAGACACTTAACCAACTGAGCCACCTAGGCACCCAGATAGAAATATTTCTTAATGTTACAAGGATCCTTCCCGCTCAAAAATAGATAACAAATTGCAAAAATGAGCAGGTAGGCATGCACACACACACACACCCCTTCACTTCTAAATTCCTAAACGAGTGCCTCCTTATTTTGCCCATTCAAACACATCTTTTATAAATAATGCTAACAAATCATACATTAAAGGTAAAAATTAAGTCTCCTTGTGCCACTGGAGCTTAGGAGAGATGAAGAAAGAGGGGTGGGGTACAGCTCGTAGGAGTCTCTGACAGGTCAGACCCATACAGTCGTGTCCTAAACATCTTGCTCAAGTGGCTTGGGTAGCTTTTGCTTCAAATGACGTTCTTTCTTTTCCAATTTCCCCAAAGTCTATCATAAATTCATTCATTATTCACTAATCAAATACAATCCCAAAGCACTTTTAATCCATCCAGAACTTCTCCTGTGTACATCTGGTGTTTATAGAAAATACAGAACGGAGACAGAAGAAAGGCCTTGCGTCATCTTCACCTTTGCAGGATGACTCAGCTTCTAGTGCCCACAGTGTCTACAGAGGGTGTAGTAGACAGGTGAGCTTCCACCTCTTCTGAACCACTAAGGTATCCCTGAACCAGACCTTCGTCATCTTCCTTCTCTGCCCCTTTCCTCCCCCTCCCTCCATTTCCCTTTGTCCCCAAACTGGACACTCCATTAATAAATAACGTTCTCACAGTGTTGAGAGGGAGGGCACTGAGCAAGGAGACCAAGGGTTTATTTTCTTCCTCATGTAATGGTGTTAGTGGGATCTATCTGTTAACGCACTAAACTGTGCTTACAAAGGAAAATGCTGGGGATCATGAAAAATTTGGGTGGTGTAGACTGGATCCTTGAGTTTGGAAACTTCAAAGTAGCTCTTGGAGATAGCCTCACAATGCTTTTTTTTTTTTTTTTAACTTTACACATCTATTTTGATGTTAAAGAAAAAACAGGCTATCTCAGGACTTCTTATTCCAAACTGGGAGAGCATTTTGGTTGAGGTCTGTCTCCGAATGTCAATTGAAGAGGGACCTGGATTCACACTGGAAGTTCCAAGTTTGCTTATCAGAAACCTGCTACCCCAGCCCACTTGGTTCAGCTGTACTCTTGCGTTTTATACTCTTCTGTCAGGTTGAAAAATCTTGAAGGCCCCCGACTGTGATCCTGAAGGTCACACTGAGTAGATGTTCCTGGAGTAATTAAGGGACAAGGGGAAGCTGTGCTCTGCCTAATTCAGCCTCCTGGCTCAGGACAGCACCTAGTGCTTGGAATGTAATCGTCCTGTTCAGGTGTCATGGCGATGTTGACCACAGAAAAAAGGAAACAAATCCCTCAGGAGAAACTGGGAGGTCTCCTAGTTAGTCAACACACAGAAGAGAGGCGATGATGATTCATATAATCCCAATGAGGCAATCATTAGGCAATCGGATTTAAAGTCAAGCGGCAAGGTGAGTCAGGAGAGTCATGTTTTAAGTTTGAATATCCAGGTTGTTTTGCTCATCTGTCCAATAATGGGCAGTAGACACTGTGTACAGATGAAAACAAAAGGCTCAGACTATTTGATTTCTTCATTTAAATACTCTTTAGGCACAAACATATTTTAGTTTTATGGCTAGGGAGGAAAGCAAATAAATCATATACATTTCTTCATTTTCACAAATCTCTATGCATTCCTAGGACTTAATATTTATTTCCAAATTAAATATACATTCCAATAACACACATTAAATTATTGTGGATACTATTTGGTTTTGTTTTGTTTTGTTTTGTTTTTTTGAAAACATAACAGACTTCTTTTTAACTAAAAGCCAAAGAGAATGGAATCAGCTTGTCATCAATGTTTCAACAATTAACCATTGGGTTTACAAAGCTTTTTAAGTATCAATGAAACATTTTGTTCTCAAAATTAGCATTAATGAAAAAATAAACAGTAAAGTTCTTCCTTATCTACAAAAGCTCCCTGGAACATGAAAGATCCTAGCCACCCCCACCTAATACAAAACACGATGAAAAAGCAGAAACAACCATTTGTAAATTCTTAGCTTTTTCCCATCTTGGAACAAGCAAAGCAAGATTGCCTCTCTTGACAATACTAATCTATACCTATGTATGTTTTTTTAAAGTTTCTTTTTTATTATAGTTCACGGTTGAATCTTTAAACAACCGTCTATGCAGGAGAAACGTGGGTAGACCACTGGCAATCCTTGCCCCCTTAGCCACAGGAACAAAGGCAGAGTTCAGACTGGGCCGCTGAGGGTACCAGCAGTGGGGACAAGTTTTCCCAGACCCAGCCCCCTGAACTGAGGTCCTAATCACACTATTTGGTAACAGGTTCCTGGACAGTCTCCCGACCTGTTTCCAGGGACTGATGGCTTCATCCAGGCTGCTCATCACTGCGGTGGAGAGGAAAGCCCCAGAAGAAACATTCTCTCTTTCCAGAGACTTCATGGTTTCCAGGCTAAGCATCATTGTGCCTCCACGCCGTTTCCTCCCGGACGTGAGGGAGGGGGGTTCACGGCCAAAATACCAATCAGCCTTCTGGCTCGCTTCCGGTCCCGGCGCCTGCCGGTGATGAAGATTCCAACCTTGGCTTCGGATTTGGGCTCTTTCATCTGAAGCAGGACTTTGAGCTCGTGTTCGAACCCCGGGAGGAGGACTCTGCTTGGACTGAGCATCTTTTCCAGCATCCGTGCTTCCACGTGGAGCCCTAATGGCTTCAGAAAGTGCTTCATCCTACACCAGGACCATCGAGTGTGCATAGGAGCCAAGTATTGGAATGGGGACCCTTCTCGCTGGCTCCTGGGCTGAGCGATCCGTGCAGGGTCTTTATCATGAGGGGCGCCATTACTCGAACCCAGGAGGGGATCTCTTGTGGATACTGTTTGAAGTGAGGACAGGGCAATGCAGATTTTCCTGCAGGAAAGCTTCCCCAACTTAATTGGCATGACCATTGCTCTTGAGGTAACATGAATTCTGTTATCTTTTAAGCAATTTAACTGATAAAGCATTATCACAATATTAAAGGAGACTCTTAGTAGTAGCAAAGTGGGGGGAAGTTTAGAATCTCATTAATATGCTACTATAAGTTAAAACAAAGTTTTTCTCTTGGCTTTTGGTAAGAGAGAGGTCACTTCTCTTTGTTAAAAGCCTTTTCCATTTCTTTGTGCCGCCCTCGGCACAACTAAGCTTTCTCTGCCAGCAGACGACCTTAGTAGTTTTGGCTTCCCACAAAATGTGTCCAGTGAGTGTCCAGTATGCATTTGATGAATGAATAAGTCAATGAATTAAATACATTTCTCAACTTTGACATTCTGGACTTTTGGTAGTTTCTCCATATCAACTTCTTGAACTGTTTTGACACCTTCTTAGCAATTCTGTCAGAAGTAGCTTCTCCTTGTGCCACCTGTTAACGTTGAGAGTTGCCAAAAAGACCACATTTGTATACGCATCCCTGTGGGTGTGACCCTGACTAGACTGTGGTGTACTCTGGTTCTTTGACTCAAAGCTTCCTGCTCTGTGATGATCTTTGTAGGTAAAAATAAAGCATGAAATGTAATTCCTTCCCCCATCATTAATGGCTGTAATGTCTTCTACCAGTTTTAATTCGGTCATCACAAAGTGCCTGATTGATAAGCTTGTAAGTGGAAATTTACACATCATTGTTCAATAAATAAATAAATAATAAAAATAAAAATCCTGACTCATTAGCACAAGTAGGCTATCCATGTTCAGTTTTAAGTTAATCTGTTTGTTACAATAGTAATTCATTTGCAGTGTCTCGATGAGCAGTAATACAATAATGAAATCTGACTACAGTAGCTTCTTAAAGCTTACTGTTTATATAACTGAACTTTATATATGACCATCTTGATCTTCTTGTTACTTGTGTACACTGTTTTCAAAAAGTATTTTTAGTCCAGACGTAGAAATGCTTTTAAAGTTTATTCTGGTAATAACAGGTACAAGAATTAGTAGCCCAACTTTTCTGAAATACTAGCTCAGAGATTCATATAACTTGTTAATTTAAAAAAAAATCTTTTCTTCATGCTGCTTGCAATAGTAACTGAGTAACTCCTCACCATGTTCCCGGAATGCTCATAAAAATGAGGGGTGGAGTAATCATTTCACAGTAATACCTATATCAAATCATTACGCTGCACACCTTAAATTAATACAGTGTTATATGTCACTTGTATTTAAATAAAACTGGGAAAAGATGGCGGTGGAATGATGGGTTGACTGACCCTGTTTCGATGTTAACATCAGAGAATGACAGTCTTGAACGACCACTCTTGATTCTGAGTCTTAGAACATGCTCCTTAAAGGGCTCATTGTTCCGGACATCTCTAAAGCTTCAGATTGGAGCACAGGGAAAAATCCCGTCTTTGCCGATGGAAGCAGGTTTGCCAAGGAATCTAATACAGCACTAATATGTATGTAACACCTGAGGAGTTAGTAACGGATCATTTTATGTCTGGATGAGGTTGCCTGAGAAGCAGCAGCACTACTATTTAATACCAAACACGATAATGGAAAAGAAGTATATGTAGGGGCGCCAGGGTGGCTCAGTCCCTTAAGCGCCTTTGGTTCAGGTCATGATCCCGGAGTCCTGGGATCGAGCCCCATGTTGGGCTTCCTGCTCGCAGAGAGTCTGCTTCTCCCTCTACTCCCTGCTCGTTTTCTCTCTCACTATCTCTCTCCCTCTCAAATAAATATATAAAATCCTAAAAAAAAAAAAAACAAGCATATGTAAGGGGTAGAGTAGATATGCATTATTCAATTCTTTCTCATCAGACAAGTATAACTTTGTTTCAATAGTATCTAATAATGGTGAATCGATATACTTTATTGCTTTTTGTGTACTGGGAAAAGACATGACCACTCAGAGTCAAAAGAACCCAAAGTCCTAGCCCTGTCACTTATTGCCAGTATGACCTTGAATAAGATACTTAAATTCTGTGGGACTCGGTCTCCTCATCTTTACAGTGGAGGCAATAATATCTACCTCACAAACACAGTGCCTCGTGTAGCTGGAACTCAATAAACATTCATTCTTTCTATTAAATTTTAAAATGTTTTGGCAAGTCCTATTAAAAATTGGAACAAAAAGTCAGATTTTGCTTCCATGAGGCCAAAAGTCATTAGCAAATTATTGAGTTCATACATCACATGGTGAAAGAACTTAGAAAGATTAAAAAAAAAAAAGGTGGGGGAGTAAATGTTCTGGTTCTAGAGCTACAAATGTCAATGAAAATAAAGAGACAATTCTACAATTTTAAAGAAAAATTCAGTAAAGGAGCAAGACAATGCAGTGGGAAATAAGAAAGGACTTTGGAATTAGAAACAACTAAGGTCATATCCTAATTCTGCCACTCAGTGGGGTGACCTCAGGCAAGAGTCTTAATGCCATTATGACTTTTTTTCTTCACGGACAAGAAAAGGATAATATCACATTTCATGGAAATCTAATATTCTGCCTATTGTAAGACTCATCCTTCTCCCACATATAAGTAGGAAAAGAAAACACTGCCAATTAGACACAATGCTTTCCTATGATGCAGAATTTTTATTTCATACTTATTTAAAAAGCCCCTTTAAATATATTCAGATTTTATTCATATATAACCCTGAAAAAGAAAAGCTTAGGAAAATACAGTATTTAATGTCTTTCTCAAATTTTACATAGGGAGACCTTCTTTTTTTAATATTTTATTTATTTGAGAGAGAGAGTGAGAGAGAGAGAGAGCACAAGAGTGGGTGAGGGGGAGAGGGAGAAACAGACTCCCCGTTGAGCAGGGAGCCCAATGTAGGGGCCCAATCCCATGACCCTGAGATCATGACCTGTGCCGAAGGCAGATGCTTCACCGACTGAGCCACCCGGGTGTCCCGAGACCTTTCTGAATCACTTTTGAGTCAGAGTCGCCCATGTCCCCATTTTTTCAACACAATATTGGTCTCTATGCCGTCAAGAGCATTGGTGATGCTTCTTTTTTGGAAGACATCTCTACTGTCGTTCCTAGGATTTTCTTCCAAGTCATGCTTCCCTGCTGCCCCTTTCATGCCACCAGGAGTAAAACCCCAGTTTGCTCACAAGCAGGCAATGGTGTCATATGCGCTGTCTTTCTCACAGTAACTATAAAATACCGTAAGATGCATCCTGACTCCAAGGATGAAAATGTGAAAAATGAGCATTTTAGAATTGTGAGATTTGTATAAGTCTTAATCCCCATAGGACTTTGTGAGCATTAATAACAAAATACATGAAAAGGATTAATAAGGATAATAACATAAATAGATGGTAGATATTCTATTCCAGGGAAGTGAGAAAATGCACACTCTGGTCTGTGACACCTCAGCCATGTTCCTGGGATGCTCAGAAATACTGAATTTGATTATTCAAAACCTTAGGGATTATACTGTCTTATTTGAGGATTGGCATTTTGCAAGTCTGAAGCAAATATTGCCAAAATAAATGTTCATTCCAGTCTTTTATTCCCTCCCTCCCAAAACAAAACAACAAAAATCCTTGTGGTCTCACAAAGGCGTGGGGAAGTCACCAGCATATGCCCCTCTTTCTTCTTACTGCTCTCCCACCGCCCTCCTCTCCGGGGCCCCGCTCATCCTGTACCACAGCCATGGGACCTGCAGATCCATTTCTAGTTTCCACTGAGAAACCCACTGCAGGCAAGTGGCAGGGAGTGTATCAGTAAAAATATCTACACTTCTTTCAAGGGTATATGAAAAGCAACCATTAGAATTACTTGGGATTTTTGAAGGCAAGAGCCAACAGCACTGTGAAAACACTGTTTGGGCTTTATTATTTGACTCAGTTCTTCCATGAGAGGCCCAAAGATCAAATTAATCTAAAAAAGGAAAAAAAGGGGGCACCTGGGTGGCTCAGTTGATTAAGCAGTCGACTCTTGATTTTGGCTCAAGTCATGATCTCAGGGTCCTGGGATTGAGCCCTTGTCAGGCTCTGAGCTCAGTCGGGGAGTCTGCTGGTGATTCTCTCTCTCCCTTTCCCTCTATGCCTCCCCCCACTCGCATGCTCTCTCGCTCTCTCTAAAATAAATGAATAAATCTAAAAAAATAAATAGATGAAAGGAAGAAAAGGGAAACAAATCCCTCTGGACTTTTCTCCAGAGGATTAAAGCAACCCTGCCAAGCTGAGCCTCTCTTATACCCTGGGTGCTCGGGAAAGCACACGCTCTCTGTTAAGCTCTATCATTTGTCCTAATTGTTCAGGCAGGTCCCACAGTAAAGCTGGGCCAGGGCAAATTACCCAAGCCAAGAACCTGTTTGTGATAGAAATGTTAAGAGAAAGGCAGCAAAGGGTAGAGGGGCAGGAAGTAGGTGGAACAGAGAATGACCAGGGCAGTACAACAACAAACAGGACAAACCTTTTCAATCCAGCTCAACGGCCAATTTGGACCGAATAATTCTGTTTCAGAAGCAGTCCTGTGTATTGTAGGCTGTTAATGGCATCACTGGTTTCCATCCACTAGTTGCCAGTAGCACCCCCTCCCATGCCCTAACCCCTGCTCCTGAGTCCTGACTGTCAAAAATGTCTCTGACATGTCAATGCCCCCGGGGGAGCAAAATTGCCCCTGGTTAAGAACCACTTACATAGGGTAATATGAACAAATCGAAGTTCGTGTATCATTGTGAGATATCAAGAGCCCAAAAGGAGTCTGAGTTTGGAAGATTAACTCAAACAGGAATAATTCTCAGGGACAGTGCTTACTTGTTTCAGCCTTCAGCGCTCGGCTCGATGGTTGTTCTTTCTCTCTCCTTCTGACATTGAACATGAAACTTTGGCCTGCAGGGAGCAGCCGTCTAAAACAGAAGTCTTTGAAATCTCTGCTTGAGCTCTTTCCTATAGCATCAAAGAGAGGTATCAATCCAGTTCTCCTAGTCGCTGGAAAGGAGCTACCGAAAAGCATGGAGGACCCCTTCCTTCTGACCTCAGCAAACGTGCATTCACCAGTGTGAAAGGGGACACTGAAGAAGAGCTAAGTTTAACAGTCGTGGTATTTGAAGTTGCCTGTATTTCCGGAGTATTACTAGCTTCTCCTGAATATTCATTTTGAAAATTCAGTAATTACAAAAATTATAAAAGCACCTTTTTTTTTTTCTTTACACTGTTGTGAGGTGATGAGCAGAACTTTCCAAATCTGTACTTTAGGGAAGTGAAATTTGAATGCCAGAAGACTTGGGGGTTACAAGCCCTAGTGTGCGTATTACCTTACAATGCCTGTTAAAAATGCAGATTCCTTATACACATCCAATGGAACACTATTCTGCCTTTAATAAGAAGGAAATTCTGACATATGCTACAACATGAAGGAATCTTGCAGGCTTGCTAAGTGAAATAAGCTAGTCACAAAAGGGCAAGTACTCTATTACGCCGCTTATATGAGGCACCTAGAGTAGTCAAATTCGTAGGAAGCAGAAGTAAAATGGTGGTTGTAGGGCTGGGGTTGGGGGAAAATGGGGAGTCACTGTGAATGAGTATTGAGCTTAAGTTTTGCANTCTTTTTTCTATCTCTCTGTTCTGCCAGCTCGTCTGGGCATGTGAGAGAGAAGCAGATGATAAAGGGCAGAAGCAGAAATAAGTTTCTTCCTCCCTTTTTCTAAAATCCTATGTTGGATAGTGATATTTTCGTTGGTAATGTTTTATATTTGTGCTATATTATCTTATGGTCTGGAACAGCTTCTGTTCATTCTCAGATTCATATTTCAAAGCCTTTCTGGGGAAGAGCCTACTGTATGTTTAGACTTCCTAATCTCTCCTATTTCTCTTGAACATCACTTTGATGACTCAGATGGCTAATGAAAAGCCCATCATATAAGATCGNAAAATGAAAGGGGTTCTGGAAATAGAAGGTGGTGATGGTTGCACAACAATGTGATCGTACTTGATGCCACTGAACCGTATACTTAAAAATGGTTATGATTGTCAAGTCCGTGTGTATTTAACCACAATTAAAAATTTAAAATACTACATAAAAAATGCNGGGAAGAGCCTACTGTATGTTTAGACTTCCTAATCTCTCCTATTTCTCTTGAACATCACTTTGATGACTCAGATGGCTAATGAAAAGCCCATCATATAAGATCGTCATCGTCTGTGAGGTGAATGGAAATGCTCTCAATGGTTTACAAATTTTAAAAAATCAATTAGTGGTATGGAAAAATGGAACCTGGGGCAGAATGTATGAGTTTAATAAAATAAAAATAATTAAGATACGGTTCCTGTATACCATCTAGCCAGGGGAGAGAGATATATGTAAACAAAAAGTACCAGGAAGAGTTAATTCCAGGTGCTGTGATAAAGGTCTGTATGGATCGAGTGAGGCTCCAGGGAGGGTTGTCATCAGGCTGGGGTGAGTCACACGGGGAGAGCTTGGGAAAGTCTTTAATGCAAAGTGAGTCTTTAGTATGAAACTCCTGTCTTTCAGCACCTTAACACAGAGAAGTTTACAATCTCTTTAGAGAATCCAAAATAAAAATATATTTAAAAACAGGGAATAATGTGGATTTAAGTTGCGTAAGATTGATGAATAGGCCGAAAAGCGTTTGGAAGAGAAGGGCAGGTGGGTGGGAGCGAGAACAAAGGGCTTTCTGGAGGAAGTGAAGGGAGCCCAGCCTCAGGACCAGTGGGATGTAGATAGGACCGTGGAGCTGATGAAGAAGCAGGAGGCAGGGGACGAGTCAGAGCAAGAACGGGAGCACTAGGAAACCAGCTGATAGGAGTAGGTTTGGAGGGATAGCAGGGTCAGATCAAGATGGGGTTTGGGAGGCAGGCAGTTTGAGGATCGATACAGAAGATAGTGTCAATATCTCACAGTATCCTGATCAGGGAAAGTCATATGCCGAAAGCAGTATTTCAGGAAAACAAGTCTAGTTTCGGTTTCCAAAAATGTTCTAAAAGGAGCTTAAAGTGGAGGTTAGGAGGCCAGTGCAGGGGCCCTGCAGTCCTCCCGGAGGCAGGTGCTCAGACCTGAGATGTGGCAGCTGCTCAGGATTGGGGGGTGGGGAAGGGACTGACAGTCCGCGCCTCTGATGGTCAGTTGCTACGTATGTGTTTGTCTTCCTACTGTTTAGAATGGTTCATCATCATGTATGTCCACTATACGGGGGTCATGGCAAGCAGCTTTATCTATTGAGATCCATTAGAGAAGCTAGGTAGCTGTTCAAAGGACACAGAATTAGGAATGAGGAATGCGTATCTCATGAGCCAGGACCTCTCAATCCAGTTCACTCTGATACAGGATTTCTCGACCTCGGCATTGTTGACATTTTGGACCGGGTAATTCTTTGTGGGGAGCTGGCCTAAACCTGGTAGGATTTTCAATAGCATCTCTGGCCCCTACAGTAGATGCCAGTTACTAGCACCCCTCCCCCCCCAGTTGTGACAATAAAAAACATCTCCAGGCCAAATGTCCCTGGGGGTACCCAAATCGCCCTTGATTGAGAACCACTACACTGATACAGCACGCAGTTTAATATTTACGGGAATAACATTTCCTTGCATGCTCTACCTAGGCAGATATTTTCCATTACCTTCTCTGGAAAATCGGGTTAGGGCAGATCAGACACAGAGTCTTTGCAGGAGAAGAACCCAAGCAGCAGTTACAATTTCATGATCAATCCATTTTAGAAAGGACAGCTAAAGGGGCGCCTGGGTGGCTCAATTGGTAGAGCGTCCAACTCTTGATTTTGGCTCAGGTCGTGATCTCAGGGTTTTGGGATGGAGCCCAGGTCGGGTTCCAAGCTCAGCGGGGAGTCTGCTTGAGATTCTTTCCCTTAGCCCGCCCCCCTTCTCTAATAAATAAATCTTTTTTCTTTTTTTTTTTTAAGATTTTATTTATTCATTCGACAGAGAGAGAAAGGGAAGACAAGCAGGGGGAGTGGGAGAGGAAGAATCAGGCTCCCAGCGAAAGAGCCTGACGCGGGCTCTATCCCAGAACGCCAGGATAACGCCCTGAGCCGCAAGCAGACGCTTAACGACTGAGCCACCCAGGCGCCCCACTAATAAATAAATCTTAAAAAAGAAAAAAAAAAAAAAGGAACCCCCGCTTGGCCCAC
>NC_048225.1:5707364-5707950 GCF_002007445.2 Ailuropoda melanoleuca | reverse complement strand
AAAAAAAAAAAAAAAGAAAAGAAAAAAAGAGGGAAAAAAGAAAGAAAAAGAAAGAAAGAAAAAGAAAGAAAGAAAGAAAAAAGGATGGCTATGATTCATGATCAGTGAAAGGTCTCCACCTTGAAGTGCCCTTTTAGGGTGCTCCACCATCACACCCGGGTTCCACCTGACACCTTGGGGATGATAGTTTGATACTATTTTCTCAGAAACATTTTCCTATCTCCTGAAACTCCATTCTAATCCCTGTGATTTTGCTCTTGGAAATGTCCTTCTTGGCCGCTGACCTCTCCTTTATTCTCATTCTCTTCTAAGTCAGTCCCATCCAACTCAGCCTTATTTCTCCAACTTATTTACTCAATGACTTATGAAATCCTTATTAACTTAACCAAAAATTTCTTTTTTTCAAGTTTTTTTTTAAATTCCATGTAGTTAACTTATAGTGTAATATTAGTTTCAGAGGTAGAATTTAAGGATTCATCTGTTCCATTTAACACCCGGTGCTCATCACAGCAAGTACCCTCCTTAATGTCCACCACCCACGTAACCCATTCCCCCGTCTATCTGCCCTCCAGCAACCCTCAGTTTG
>NC_048225.1:5622976-5707264 GCF_002007445.2 Ailuropoda melanoleuca | reverse complement strand
TGTAATAATAATATACATAAAATAAATACAGAAAATACCAGAAGATTGGGTAGAGTAATAAGGAAAGAATTAATTGAAAGGAAAATAGGTTTTCTTTCATCAATAAAAACATTCAGCCCTTCCCCCAGTTACCACCTACCTCCAAAAATTACTCTAAAATAGATCAATTGCCATCCAAACATCTTCTTTTCTGTCCTGGACCACTAGATATATCTCAAATGTGTATTTACTTAGGGATACTCGCCTTGTCGTGCCTCCCCAGTATCATTCCAGAATCCCAGTCATCTTTTCCCTTTAATCTCTGAAATCTGCACCTGCTACTTCTAGAAACAGACTTTCTTGTTTCTGGGTCAATCTGTAAGGAAGTCTTGGTCCTGAGGGTTACTAGGTGATATTAGGAAGTGTTCTCTCCACCCACAGGTGAAGGTATTTGTTCCAGCATTCAGAGTCATGTGGAACCAACAGGCCGTAAGTCAGGACAGAGTGGCTGTGCCTTGGGAGAGTTCACAGCTCCTTTGACTTAATGCTGTCCTGTTGGACTAAACCTCAGCTTCATGGTTTGAGAAGACTGAGTTAATAACAACATTACGTTTGATATACTGAGTTTATATTTGGAATATACCCTGGACTACTAGGGTGAAGATGGGAAGGTTTATAATTTCGTCAACATTGACAATTTTTTTAAAAAAATGACACATAAATTTTTTATGAGGTGAAATTCATATAACAGAGCATTAACTATTTTAAAGTGAACAATTCAGTAGCATTGACTACACACAATGTCTAGTTCCAAAATATTTTCCGCACCCAAAAAAGAAACCATGCCCATTAAAATATGACTTTCAAACCAACCTGGGAAATGATATATGATTGGTACAGTGTTTGCAGTATGCGCTGGATTTCTGTGTTCTTTTCTCATCCTACCGGGATCTCACAATCCACCTTATGTTAAAGACAGTTTCAGTGAAGTGGGAGTCCAAGGATGACAGTAAGTTACAGGAAAGAAAAGGCGTCTAGCCCAGGAAATCTGCCTTTCTGGAAAATCGCTGGATAATAGAGTTCTCTATAGAATACACTCTTCAAAAAGAGGTGTAGGATGTCGGGGGAAATAATTGCTTAAAATGACCATGCTAGGAATTTGGAGGAAATGAAAGTTAAAAGAGAAACTAGAATAGAGAGGTAAAGAACAGTGCCTGGCAGAATACATAATACAAATTTTGTTGAATGAATGAATGAATGAATAAAAACAACTTTCGGTGAATTAATGAAATAACCCAGAATGAACTTGCGGATGCGTGCATTGGAAATGGGTACAGGATACGAGGAGTAGTATTATAAGTAAGTGATTTGAGTATATTAAGCACATTAAGTGGTTACCGCGTCACAGCAGTTAGACCAGCCTTTAAAAAAATAGGAAAGAGATGTAAAGACTCCATCATTTCGTAGTGAAATATTTACACTTCCAGTGAAAGCTTTTGCTGTTTATCATTTTTAAAAATTTGAAATTACAGGGAACTCTTTATACTGAGGGGAAACACTATTGAGAAAAGAATACTGGTTGAATTCCAGACTGAAGGTTTTTTAAAAGCCCCCAGAAGTGGAAGGGCATCTGTCATTATATAAATTGTTGTTTATAAGCTTGGATTGCTCCCCATGTGATCATAAAGTGACATGACCATTTCTTAGTCAGTCTTGGGATGCTCTTCTAGTTCGCACTTTATACGGTAAGTACATTTTCTTTCCGATGATTATTGGTTGAAGTATGTTCTTCATTGTTTTAAATCGTCTATTTTAGTAAACCCCTTGACTAGAATGTCTAGTAAGATACAGGTCATCATGTGATTATTGGTATTATAGTGTTAATTAAAGCACTGGCATATTTTCATCCACACAATAATTAGTTTAATAGGATTTAGCAAGACCTAGAAGTTACTCCATATCAAGACAGTATTGATTTCTGCTCAGTTATACTTAAGTTAGACTTTCTAACTTAGGGGCAACAAGCAAATATGACATATTTTTACCCTCAGGAAGACTATTCTGTTAATTGCAGGAAGTCATTCTATGACAGACAATTCTTTCCCATCTTCAGGCTTTGCTAGAGGACTTAGCATGTTTCTGAATGCAGAGCAATGACTTCCTGTGTTCTTTCAAATGCTCATATTTGGAAGCTTATGGATCATTATCCTGTGTGAAGTCACTTGATAACAGTGTACTTGTCATTCAACATGGTACTTAACAGTCGTCTTAGCATGTTTGAGCTGCTGTAACAAAATACCATAGACTAGGTGGCCTAGAAACAGTAGAATTTTATTTCTCACAGTTCTATAGGCTGGATAGTCCAGGATCAAGGTTACAGCAATTCAGTGTCTGGTCAGAAACACTTCCCAGTTTGCAGATAGCCATCTTCTCGCTGTGTCCTCGCAAGGTGGAAGGGCCTAGGGAGCTCCCTGGGGTCTCTTTCCCAGAGCACTAATCCCATTCATAAGGGCTCAACCCTCATGGTCTAATCATCTCCCAAAGGCCCCATTTCCCAATACCATCACATCGAGGACTAGGTTTCAGCGCACAAATTTTGTGGGAACACAAACATTCAGTTTGTAGCAACAATAAACCTCTGGCCATGCAAAACTGCAGGTATAACCAAGGAAAATAATCAGTAGCCATGGCAAAGGTAATGGCTCAAGTCCTGAAATTCGGGTGGTTTAAGCACTATTTGAAGTATGCCCCCAAAATTAGAACAAATGACTAAGAGAAGCAGTGAAGAACCAAAAAGTACTTAGAATACACCCAAATTAAAGTTACAAAGGTTAAGTTAGGGAAGACTTGATTAGTTAGATCTGCACAAATTCTTCCAGTCAGACACTAGCTTGGTCCTGGAAATAAATTTAGAAATAAGAAATGAAATTATCAATTTCCATTTAATGGAAATTTGCCTGCTGAAATCACAATACAAGTTTTGAAGAATTACAGTCTTGGTACTGTGCTAGTCATGTGAAACAGATAACAATTTTATCTAGTTTAAAACATTTTTTAATTAAAAAGAAAAAAATTCCAAATATATTAACAAACTCTTTAACATACACAGATTATTTTTTTTAAGATTTTATTTATTTATTCGACAGAGAGAGAGACAGCCAGCGAGAGAGGGAACACAAGCAGGGGGAGTGGGAGAGGAAGAAGCAGGGCTCATAGCAGAGGAGCCTGATGTGGGGCTCGATCCCACAATGCCGGGATCACGCCCTGAGCCGAAGGCAGACGCTAACCGCTGTGCCACACAGGCACCCCTAACATACACAGATTTTTTAAATTAATGTGTAGATTTTAATTCCAGTGTAGTTAATATACAGTGTGATATTAGTTTCAGGTGCATAATACAGTGATTCAACAATTCTATACATCATCCAGTGCTCATCATGATAAATGTTCTCTTCATCCCCATCACCCATTTCACCTGTCCCCCACCCACTCCCCTCTGGTGACCATCAGTCTGTTCTCTATAGTTAAGAGTCTATTTCTTAGTTTGTCTCTCTCTCTCATTTTTTCTTTTGCTCATTTGCTTTGTTTTTTAAATTCTACATATGAGTTAAATCATATATTATTTGGCTTTTGCTGACTTATTTCACCTAGCATAATACTCTCTAGCTCCATCCATGTCATTGCAAATGGCAAGATTTCATTCCTTTTTATGGCTGAGTAATGTTTGAATATCTTCTTTATCCATTCACCTATTGATGGACACTTGGATGCTTCCACACTTTGGCTATTGTAAATAATGCAGCTATAAACACAAAGGCACATGTATCCCTTTGAATTAGTGTTTTTGTATTTTGGGGGTAAATACCCAGTAGTGCAATTACTGGATCATAAGGTAGTTCTATTTTTAACTAGCTGCAGCAGTTTGCATTCCCACCAACAGTGCATGAGTGTTCCCCTTTCTCAACATCCTCACTGACACTTGTTGTTTCTTGTGTTTTTTATTTCAGCTGTTCTGACAGGTGTGAGGTGATACTTCATTGTGGTTTTGATTTGCATTTCCCTGATAATGAATGATGTTGAGCATCTCTTCATGTGTCTGTTGGCCATCTAGATGCCTTCTTTGGAAAAATGTTCATGTCTTCTGCCCATTTTTTAGTTTTTGAATGTTGAGTTGTCAAAGTTCTTTATATATTTTGGATACTAACCCTTTATTGGATATGTACTTTGCAAATATCTTCTCCCATTTAGTAGGTTGTCTTTTAGTTTTATTGGTTGTTTCCTCTGCTGTGCAGAAGCTTTTATTTTGGTGTAGTCCCAATAGTTTATTTTTGCTTTTGTTTCCCTTGCCTCGGGAGACATATCTAGAAGGAAGTTGCTACAATCAATGTCAGAGAAATTATTGCCCGTGTTCTCTTCTAGGACTTATATGGTTTCAAATCTTACATTTAGGTCCTTAATCCATTTTGAGATTGTCTTTTTGTGTATAGTATAAGAAGGTAGTCCGGTGTCATTCTTTTGCACATTGCTTTCCAGTTTTCCCAACACCATTTGTTGAAGAGACTGTCTTTTTCCATTGGATATTCATTCCTCCTTTGTCGAAGATTAATTGACCATATAATTGTGGGTTTATTTGTGGGTTTTCTATTCTGTTCCATAAAATGCACAGATTTTGAAAAAGCTTCCAGTGTAGTCTGAGTCACCATTTGATTCAATATAAGTAGTATATTAATTAACGATAATGGTCCACTTAATTAGAGGTTGCAAAGAGGCTGTTATGCACCAGTGGATAGGGAAAGGAAAATGTAGTTTTTGATCTCATTCATTTCATTCTTTTTTTTTTTTAAAGATTTTATTTATTTGAGAGAGAGAGAGGTGGGAGAGAGGGAACACAAGCAGGGGGAGTGTGAAAGGGAGAAACAGGCTTTCCGCTGAGTAGGGAGCCCCACACAGGGCTTGATCCCAAGACCCTGACATCATGATCTGAGCCTGAGCTGAAGGCAGACACTTAACAACTGAGCCACCCAGGCGCCCCTCACTCAATTTATTCTGATGGACATTGCTTTGAAACTTGGAAGACACCAAGATCAGTCTTCTGTATTGGAATTTTTCCTCACTCTTCCTATCCCACTTCCTTTCCCACTTTCCTATGCAGTATCACAGGAGACATATAGGAAGGAGTGGCTCTTCTCACCTCCTCTTTTTTCCCACATTCCTCAGATAGCAATTTCCTGCTCAATGAGTAAAATCAAGGTCGATGGATCAGTACTATGGAAGCAAACAAATAAAAGCCATTGATTTTGAAGAAGTGAGTCACTGAGCATTTTTAAAAATCTACTGAGAGGAATGCCTGGGTGGTGCAGGTGGTTGAGCACCCAACTCTTGATTTTGGCTCAGGTTGTGGTCTCAAAGTCGTGGGATTGAGCCCCGTGTTTGGCTCCCCACTCAGCACAGAGTCTGCTTGGGTTTCTCTCTCCCTCTCCCTTTGTCCCTCTGCCCTGCCCATTCCCCTCCCACCTCTCTCTCAGATACATAAATCTTAAATCAAATCAAATCAAATCAAATCAAATCTACTGACAGTTGGGATGGCATGCTTTCCCCTGAGGTTGGCAGTAGTTATCAAAGTGTCTATCCCATCATCATTGTGAGTGCTCTCACTTGCCCTGATTCCTTTACTGGTGAGAAGATCCCCCAACAACAAATGAAAAAGATTTCTTTTCCAGGTGTCCCTTGATGTGTACTTAGAAATTGTTATTGGAAGGGCATCTTCTTTTGAAAGGAAAAGCAACCACAGTGGAGGTAGCAGAATTGTTGTGAGAATTTCCAAAGAATGAGTACTGTAAACTCCTCCAACTGGTTACTGAGGTATTACAAGAAACATCAATCATCTTTTTTCTGTAAAACACTTTAAAGTTCTCGAAGAATCTTGAAAATTATTTTTTGATCCCACTAGATTGTGAAATCATCTTCTACAGAGGACTTTCAGTAACAATATTAAAAGCCTTTATCAAAATGTTCACTGTGATTACAGTTGAGGAATAAATATGCATATGTGTGTGTGTGTGTGTGTGTGTATACAGTTGTGATTATATATCTTTACACACACACACACACACACACGCACGGGCAAGAACTTTAGGATGACATTCAAACATGAAAAAATACCCCTTTAAGTAGGATGACAGGATTATAAATATATTTTTTCTCTCATCATGTTTTATTTCCAATTTAAAACTGTTTTAATCCTTATGTCTCAAATGATTTGAGGTAAGTTCTGTCCACAAGTAAGATTTCCTCCATCTTGGAAGCAGAGAGAGAAAAGAGTATCTGGAAATTTCTTCTTATGCCACAAGCTGGCCAGGTGTGAGGAGGAAATAGCAGAATCCAACCAGCCACCTGGCTGGGGAGGATGCTCTCTGCCTGTCTCTGTCTCTGTCTCCCACATTATTTCATTAGAGCTTACTATGGGCTAAGCACTTTACATATATTATCACATTTAATCCCACAACCTTATGAGGTGGGTACAACTATTACTCTCACTTCACAGATAAGGAAGTGTGACATAACCACCCAAGGTCACACAACTAGTAAATTGTGTAAACAGAGCTTGAACTAAGGACTCCTGACTCCCAGCCCGTGTTCTTTGAATAAGATCTAAAGTCCCTTGCCTTGGCCTAACTTGCTTATATTATCAGGCCAGCATTCCCTCCCCTCCCTACACTCCCATTTACCATCATGTCCAGAGACATCAACCCAGAGTGTCAATCTCTTTCCCGCCTCAGCATCTTTGCACTTGGCCTTTTCTTGGAAAGGCCTTCGCCTGGCTCTTACCAAGGTTGGATTCAAGATACCCTTCAGATCTCCAATTACATGTCAGTGTTCAGGGTGGCCCTCTTGACTGCCCCATGGAAGGTAGTCCCCTTCTCTCCAAAGTCCCCTTCTCTGTCATACCACTCTTAATTTTTTTCATAGCACTTATCATACTTGTAAATCTTCCATTTATTGACTTCTATACTGT
Source organism: Ailuropoda melanoleuca (assembly GCF_002007445.2). Lineage (NCBI taxonomy): Eukaryota > Metazoa > Chordata > Mammalia > Carnivora > Ursidae > Ailuropoda > Ailuropoda melanoleuca. The sequence goes on along the minus strand of NC_048225.1, from coordinate 5,700,270 downwards.
CTCTTCCCTCAGGAATGCAAACACCATGAGGACTGAGACCTTGTTTGTCATTGTACCTCTGTGTTTCCAGCACCTGGAACACACAGCAGCCTGAGCAAATACTAAGTGCCCTTAGCCACAGAGCCACATTGCCTGGGGCAGGGAATTCATGGGATTATTTCTTGTGTGGAGGTGAGCTATGTTCAAAACATTTTATAAATAACTAGATAAGTCTATGTTTTACCCAAATTTTATTCAAATTTAAGCCCCTCTGAGGACATATGTGTATTTATTTTCCCAGTTCCTCACCTGTCTGGTTCTGAGACTTCCAGTTTCTGCTCACACAGCACCTCACCAAAGCCTTTGCCAGAGCTATGACCCCCTCCACCCTTCCCGACCACCACTCCGTTATTTTGGTTCACTTATCACACCCTAAATTGATGTTGATTTGTTTCTTATTTTTTCCCTCTACCCATTGGAAGGTAGTGTTCTTGAAGGCAGACACTTTATCCTAACACTGTATATGTAATATCTAAAACATTTCCAAACACACACTAGACAGTCCATAAATATCTGCAGAATGAATCAGTACACTGACCACTTATATGTATTCTCTTTTCAGTTCTAGTAGTTTTTAGATGGATTTCCTTGGGATTTTTGTAAGGAGATGGTCAACATCTATGGTCAGTTTTTTTTCTTTTCTAAGTGTTACACTCATTACTTTCTCTTTCTTTATTGTACCAACTAGAACTACCAGAACAATGTTATATAATGCAGGAAATAGCAGGTATGTTTGATTTGTTTCCACTTAATTGACTTACCATGAATTATGATATTGGTATTGCCAGGCACAGACATTCTTTACTACAACAAGGAAATATGTTTCTAATCCTGAAAAATTAGGGCTTAAAATTTAACTTACTTTAATTTGGTTCTATCCAAAGGTTGTCTCGAATTTCATCAAAGAGCTTTAATGACATTATATTCTTCTTTTGAAAATATGTTAATATTTAAACCTTCTCACATTTCTGGAATAAACTCTACTTAGTCATTTTTAATGCATTCTCTTTGATATACTGGCATTTTTCTTCGGATTTTTTCCTATATCTACAGTCACAAGGGGAAGTGTACTGTTTTGGGGTTTGTGTGTTTATTTATGGACCTACCTTCTTCAGGTGTGGCTGTCAGGATAGCAGTAGATTTGAATACTGCCTTGGGAAATATTTTACCTCTTGAGTTTTGGAGTACAGTCTAGGGTGTTTGTATAAGTCTCAGAGTCCCCTCCTTGCCTCCTTCATCTTTCAGGTAGAATAGGAACCCTGATTGCCCTTTACAGCGGAGGATGCAGGGGTGAGGCAAAATTGAACTTTCTTGATACATTTATTATGTTCGTCTTTGTCATGTAGTCCTTTCTCTATCTGCGTCATCCCCCCCACTGTATTATAAACTTTCTAAGACAAGGAGAATCCTCTTCACAATATCCAAGGCCCTCCTACAGGAGGCACCAGTACATGGTAGTTGAAATACATCACTGCTACACCAGGAACAGGATAAAAGCCTATCAGTGCCCACATGAAGAAGTCCCATATGTATGTGGAATAAATGAACACATTAATGGGTAGAAAAAAATGGACATCATATATAAACCACACTCCTAATCCACCATCATTAACACAGAAACTATTTTCAAAGAAGTTCTGCGTGTTGTGCAGCATTGGTTCCTGCCTCAGAGAAATAACAAACAGCCACCCACGGAAAGTTACTATTTGAATGGCGACCTGCACAGACATGTCTTAAATAACAATGATCAAAGTGAGGAGAGGACCCAGAGGCCAAGACGTAAATAGTCATTTTTGACATTATGTTTTTGTTACAGATACAAAATCTTTATGGGGTTAATTTGCCATGAAAGGAGATGATACATGTGGAAGTACACTTTAAATGGTAGCAGCGCTCACCACGGCCTAAGGAGCGACCAAATTAAGGCTATGGGGCAAATTGATCTGACAAAGTTATGTTTTGTGCGGAAAGTTAAGACGAAAGAAACACGTTTTCTGCCAAAGGCTTGACGCTGAAGGAAGAGTTTCAGCCACCTCCATTCCATGGTGTCTGTACTTTCTGATTAAGTTCTTCTTTCCAGTTTATCTCTTAACTCAGGTGAAAGACCCTGAGGGCAAAGCATACCCTCCTGGGACCTAAACTACCCTCTGGAACAGAGAGGACTGCCCTGAGCCAGCAAGACCTCACATGACTGGCTCCAAAACCATGACCGACCTGACCTTGACTGCCCACCTGCATGTACGCACTGATCTTTCTTCCACATTTTTCTTATCTAAACCCAGAAATATTTGCAGTACTTTGGAGACAGGCTTCGAGATCCTAGTGTACTGTCTTCCCAGTGTTGGCCTCACCAAAATAAGTCCCTTTTTTGTTTCACCACCGCTCATTTCTCTGTCTTTGAAATTTGTCAGTGGCAAGTGGCCAAAATCTGGTCTGTTCGGGACCTCTGGAGACAGGCACTCCTGCACCTCAGTGCCCCGGCTACAACACTTTTTAAAAATTATTTATATAAATACAGTTAGAAACTTCCATCCGATCTCAGAATACTACTTTCTAGGAAAGCTATTTCTGTGGTTTCAGAGGATTACTTTTTGCTTTAGTCAGAGGATTAGGTGTTTGAAAGTGGCACTTGAATTACGTCTCCGAAATTATTAAGAAGATTATCAAATCTTAGAGAAAACGACAGACAGGTGATTTTCATCATTCCTTGCCCCCGGAGCTGTCTTCTCCTGAGATACCATAAACCATCTTGTGGTTTTTAAAGGTTTCGGTTTTTTATCCTGAAGCTTGATAACGACTTTTATAGGAGGATGGGTTGGGGGCGTCTGCGGGATGGGAGGCTTGGCAAAGAACTCGTTTCCAGGGATACACTAAATGTAGCCCTGGGCCTAGTCAGGCCACAGGCGCCTGTGCATTGAGTTCAGCCCTTCTGGGTCTTTTAATTGGGTAACTCTTGCGCCAGATCTAAAGCTCCCACTGGAATTCTACTTCCCATGTGCTCTTCACTGAGAAGGAGGATTCGTGGTGTATCTCATTCCTTTTCACTCCTTCCACTGGTCCAGCTGGAGTTCTGAAAGCAAACAGCCACGGCAAAAGCAAATACGACGTTGGTGCCAACCCTTAAGATCCGGCCTCATTAAGGTGCCGGAATCCGTAAGATTGCTACTTTAATAAGTTTGATAGGCGGTGGAGGGAGAAGAGGGAGGGAGGAGACGAGGAAGGCCCGCCCCTTTGGAATGGGATTGGTTCCCTCTCTCGGGGGAGTCCTTCGTTTTGCATCTCGGTTGGATAGGTTGACAGAAACATGTTGTTAAGGTGTTGTCGAAATGAGCCTTGTAGGTGTGCGCCGTTCCCTAAGTTTGTGGTTTTAGATTTTCAACGGGGCGGACTTCTTATTGGCTAGGGGATCAAGTTCCTGAAACTGGTCTATACCTTGAAAAATGTCTTCGTAACAGGAGGCGCCAAGGAGCTTAAGCGTAATTCACACGCAGTAAAGAACATGACGAAAGTTCCTCAGGGGTTTGATTTCAGTTTCCTAAATGACGAAGAAGCCAGGAAGATCCTTCAGGTGCTGGAAAGAAATGAGGAGCTGCAGAGGGCGGAGAAGGACAGGATCAGGTACAGAACAAATTCCTTTCTCTTCTCCAGGGGCCTGGCTCCCGCAGGAGCCCCCCGCGCGCGCGGAGGGAGGCGCGGAGTCTTGGCGGCGCACCTGTCGGGGCCTCCGGCTGCGGAGCATCGGCGGGGAGCGCGCCGCCCCGCGGGGGAAAGCTGCGCTCGGTTGCGCTCTTAAGGACTGTGGGATGCCTGGCTGGTGCTCTGCCCACGCGCGGCATCCCGGACGGGCTAGCCTGCGTTTCTCTGGCTCCGCAGGGCGGGATGCGACCCTGCCCTCGCCGTGCTGGCGGGTTCTTTGGAGCGTTTCTCTCCGAATGGATCCCGCAGAGCTGCCGCGCCCCGGGCGGGGACACGTGGGCGGCGATCGGCCGCAGGGGTCCGGGCTGCGTCGGGGCAGCGCGACGACGCCGTGCAGCGCTCAGGTACCCTCCGGGCGGTCGCGGACCGTGGGCCTGGTGGGCGGGTGAAATGGGGCGGGGGCGCTGCGTGGGGCGGAATCCTAGCCCGCGCGCACCCACGTGCTTCTTGCACAGGTGCTCCAGGCGGTCCGCCCTCGCCTAACACACTCTCCCGCAGCCCCAGGGACACCTCTCTCCACCCCACGCTGATAGTCGGCGGCGCCCGGGAGAGATGGCATCTCACTGGCGGCGAAGTGGTCCCACCCAAAAGGCCACAGTTCCAGGAACTTGCCATATTGTGTGGGGCGAACCGGCCTCAGACTGGGACGCATAGAGTGGGTAGAACGGCTGGGTCTCCTTGCGTGTGGTGCTGCTGGGGAGAAGTTGCTGTGAAATTTCACCCATGACCTTACTATGCAGTGTTACAGGTGGGGAGAATTAGATACCAGAGAATGGTATCGACAGGTAATTGCCTGGGATGTAAATTAACCAGTTTTTCTCCTGGGAGAAGTGTGGGAAAGGTCCTGGAATGAATACAAGCACTTGCTCACCAATTCCAGAATAGACCCATTCAAGGCCTTCTCCAGTAGACTGTGAAACGGAACTCGGGGCATCACTCTCAGACCAAAAAGTACGTCCTTGAATGGAATTTAGAAAGCCATTTTGTTTGCAATCAACGTTTTGGTGAAGTCGGTTCTAGGTTTCCACCTCCTTCCAAAGATTCCACTGGCCACCCACCCCCCAAAAAAACCCTCCAAAGATACTTTTCACATAGGAGAACCCTAGTTGGTCTTTGTAGAAGCAGTTAGAATACCCTGGGCCCAGAGCCCTGTCTTCACTCCTCCCCCGCAGATACAGCTCTTGTGGAGAATAACGACTGTTTGAAGGGTGAGAATGTGTGTTTCGCACCATCATACTCTGCTTTTAGGAAAATCGGCTCCGTCATTTCCTCCCTGTGTGAGCGCAGTATGTCCACACCCCCACACATCCACGTGTGTGTACTCACACGCATGCACGTGCCCCACACAGAGACACACCCAGCCTTGGGAAGGAGAACTTTAGAATTGTATGTAGTTTGTTTTCAACACATTTTCCAAAAGGACTAAGAAACTGGTGGCTTTCAGTGTGTGTCCTTGGAGGTGTTTGTTGTCTCTAGAGAGGATGGGACTTCTTAAGTGATCCAGTATGTATACTTGGGGAAATTGAGGGGAGAATTAGGAAATAACAGGAGAAAGCTTCACTTAGGATTTTATTATCAGTGTGGCTTCTCATGAACTATGGTCCTAGAAATAGTAAGAGTATTTTGTTTAACTTTCATTCAACGGAATTTTGACTTTTTACATCTGACCTGCTGCTTGCTGTGTTGTGTTTCCTCAGTAGCAGCTCATGGTGCCCAGGACAGCTGCCTTTAGGGGGACCTGGAATTACACATAGGTGGCAAGGCCATTGGGATGGGCCTCAGAAGGAAGGCTGAAAACCCTTCCTGATTCCATGGCACTTGTAACTGGGGCATCAACAGAAAAAGGCATAACACTAAGACAAAATCAATACTGCTATTAAACTGTTAAAAATAATTACCCTAATAATTTCAAAAATGTCACCATTAAAATATAAAAATAATTTAAGGACAGCGGACACTTGGGCCAAATGCTAGGCAATTATTTCTAGTACTTTCTTTCCCCCCTGGTTAATTCCTGAATCCCACCGTAGATACCCATCACTAGATAGCCATCTGGGTGGCGTTGTTCTGCTCAGTACCAGCTCACGTGCATGGGTTTCAGTAGCAGATACTGGCACGAAGGGAAGGCCTGAGATAACATGTCAACTTGGCTGCCTCTGCTCATTTTCGTGATATGTATGATCATATTTTCCAAATCAAAAGTCAGAACACGTGACTGATCATACAAGACTATTATTTAGGAGATAGTACAACAGGCCTATGTGAGAGACTGGGAGGGCTTTTGGCTGTGCAGGTTTCCCCTGTTATCAAAAAACAAAGCATTTACTCTGAAAGTTTCATAAGCCCACATGGCATAAAGGAGAGGAGCAATTACCATGAATTTATTTGGAAAAATTTTTGAGCAATCCCAGACACCAAAAATAATCTCTCTTAGGCTTTTCTGAAACCTTAGGACACATCTTGATAAATGGCGCACAAAATAAATCAAGATAAAGCACAGATGTTCACAAACACAGTTTAAAACTACCGCGGCTTTGGGGCGCCTGAGTGGTTCAGTCGGTGGAGCGTCCGACCTTGATTTCGGCTGAGGTCCTGATCTCAGGGTTGTGAGATAGAGCCCCCGTGTAGGGCTCGGCCCTCAGCATGGAGTCTGCTTGAGATTCTCTCTCCCTCTGCCCCCGCCCCGCACCCACTCTCTCTCAATGAATAGATAAAATCTTTTTAAAAAGTTAAAAAAATAAATAAACCATTAAAAAAAAGAAGCAGCAGCTACTGTGGCTTGGTGCTGAGATGCTGACTGTGGCTCCTCGGGGAGGGAGCTCGGCAGTGCCACTCTTGCTGCTTGGGCTGGGGGCTGCCCCCCTGCAAAACACGTGTAAACTCTATTTTTGCCTTTTACCTCTTTTCATAAAAGCAAAAATCCTCTTCGGATTCCATTTGGTTGGCAAAAACAGGAACTAATATAGGTCTTTCATAAAAGTCAAGTGGCCTAGCGCAAACTTTGGAAAACAGGGTGGGGAGGGGGAGTACTTGTAATGACAAACAGTCTCAAGATATCTTGGCTAGGGCATTAAGGGACCAAATGGAGAAGTATGGAAAGTTTGCTGGTTGGGGGACAACCGAGGAGTTGAGTTACTACTATGATAGGCTTGAAGTGTCTACAAGACAACTAAGAACTGTCCTATAGTTAGAAACCTAGAACTACAGTGTCATACAGGGCTGGAGATGCCCAGAGATGGATGTGGGAATAGTTGAGTTCACCATGCAAGAGTTAACAGCTCCACCCGTAGAAATGCTCCGGATTTTCCCACATCAGTACCAGACCTCTCTGGCTCCAGCTTACTGGGAAAGTATTTGCATTTAATATTATTATTTTCCTGATATATAAAGAGCTTATTCAAATATTGAAGAAAAACACCAAGATTCAAACTGATAAACAAGCAAAAGATAGAAATAAGGTGTTCATGCTAGAAGATATCCCAACAGTAAAAAAAAAAAATTATGGGAAAATATTCACCCTCACAGTAATAAAGAAATGAAAATTGAAGTATTTAAAAATAACAGAAAAAAAAACTGTTGGTGAGGAATGGCGTGAAATGGATAGATTCAGCATACTGTTAGTGGTATGTAATCCTTTTGGTGAACAATATGGCACTACCTATAAACATATGCCTTACCCCTGATCCAGTCTCCAATTCTTGGGAATTTCTCAGTAGTAGGAGTCTGAGGTCGGAGCAGATGGCCACACCAGCATTTATTAAGTGCTGCCTTTTTATGTAATAATAGTGATTACTGTGATAATGACAGCTAACTTTTATCGATCCCCTACTGTATACTCGGCACTGTACTATACATGTTATATGTATTTAAATAATTGTCCCAATAACCTCATTACGTATGCACTTGAATTTACATTTCATAGAGAAGGAAACACAGCTTAACAAAGGTTGAGTATCTTGTCCAAGTGAAGCAAGAGAGCCAGAATTTAAATCCAGATTTATCTCAAAATGATTTTATCCATTGGCCTTGAATAATCCTCACCACCGTCCCTTGGGGTAAGTAGTATTGCTGGCTTTGTCCAGAAGGAAAATTGAAGTGTCTCAAGGTAAAGGAACTTTCCCAAGGTCACACAAATCCTAAGCAACAGAGCTAGAATTTAAACCCAAATCTATCTGGCTCTAAAACCTATATTCTTTCCACTGTACTGTATTTTTCCCTGAGAAAAAACAAGACGTATACCAACAGATATTCACTGCAGTATTACAAAATAGCAAAATATTGGGAAAATAATAGAATAGTGAGAAGTTTCAAATCTAAATAGCCAATAAAAGCGCAGTCATTATACTGGACAATTATGGAAATAATTCTATCTTATCCAGTGTGATATTTAAATTTTATATTTCCTGACTACCTTGTTGTCAAGGTTGTAGACACCTCAAGCTTACATGAATACAATAGTGGGAAATGCATGGGAAGCATTATTCTGTGAAAAAGCAAAACACAAAATACCACCTGTAAGTTACTGCAGTTTCTTGAAAATAGGCAAAATAGGCAAAAAAAATAGGCAAAAATCTATGCTGCTTGTTTTGGTGAATCTCTGGGGCCTGACGCAGCTCCCCACACATGGTGAACAGGCAGTGAAAGTTTGCTGGAGGGTTGGGACTTGCCTCTTGTCTCCCCTGGAGCCTAACACTGCCAGGATGGGGATGGGACACATGGTAGGCTGGGCAGGAATGCTGGGCACGGGCTACTTCCTGAGGCTCTAGGAAGGCAGATGAAGGCAACGGTGTTCGATTTCCTGGCTTAGCAACAGAGACACCACGGACCGGCAAGAAGCCTGCCTGCAAGAGGCCTCCAGAGAAAACTTGATGGGGGAGTTCATGGCCTGCATGGGCCAGAGTCAGAGACTTCCGCAGTCCTAGCTTCTCTCCCCAATTGTCATTCTCTGCGTGTTTCCCCAGCGACCCTCTGCCCAGCCGGCTGGGATTCCTCCCTCCTCTGAACCCTGTAACGCACGACAGTCTGTGTTACATTGATCTGGTTCTGTCCTGTGATTCTGGAATCTGTCCTACAGAAATACTTTGAGAGCCAGTTCAAGAGGTAGAAATTACCACTGAAATTCCGATCTGACAGTTCCACTTCTTGTGAAAAGGGTTTTTCCTGGGGGTATTGACTTGGGAGTGACTTCTCAGACCTTCCACAGGCTGTGGTTCTAGCCTCAGTGAGAAAAAACGGCTGAGAGTTTGAGTCACAGTTTATGGGCAGGTGGAAATTTTCCCTATACTTCTGTCCCACCTTGGAGGAAATTGTATGTGTGTGTGTACATGTATATACACAAATACGCATAATATATATGTATATATACATACATATTTAATATATTAAATCTGAAAAGCATCTTGCTTTGTCACAAGTCTTTGAAAAACACAACTGCCTACTTATCATCCCGCACACCCCCCCAAGCCCACCCACCCGTCTCATAAATGTAACTGAAATAAAAAGTACGAAGACATTATATGAACCACTCAGCTCACAGAAGAGATATCAATAAATCAAAAATATTTATTTTTCCTACTGCAGAAAACTTATAAAGTATAAGGTGTCACAGCGCCTGTTGTAATCAAGTTGTCAAACGGCATGTCTGAATTTAGACTACCCGAGCTCAGTGGCAAGGCTGCGGCCCAGGAGGATTTTCCAGAACTTGGTAGTTTCTGATCAATGTACTGAGAGTACTGGAACTGTGGCTCATCCCAGGGGGAATGTGTATTTCAGAATGGTGGCGTGCTCACAGCTGTGGACGCTGGAGCAACCCGCAGAGATTAAAGCCAGATACACAGTCTCCTGACCCAGGCCTTCTGCCTGTCCTCTGGCTAACGGAGAGACTTTGGTTACGGGCTCCTGGTTATGGGATCTACTGTGCGCAGACACTGGGTTGGCCCTGAAAATACAGCGGAGAATAAAACCCAAACTCTGCCCGGGATGGCTTCAGTCTGTGAATGTTCTTGGTTGGTGGTAAGCCCTGTAAATAAACGTAGCTTGTCCTGGAGCAACCCTACTTGGCCTCGGGAAAGGGACCACAAGAACCGTCTAGAAGTTACGGGAGAGCCGTGTAGGCTTGTGTGTTCTGATCTCCTAACAAGGTGTGGGATTCACATGGATCTCTCAGGTGCCCGCAGTTTCCAGTAACATCCAGTTTAGTTCATTCCTTTAATCCTACGGGAGACCTTTCTCTCACGCAACCTGTCCCGTCTAGTTACGGCCGTGCATTGGTCTCCCCAGGCAATACATGTGAAACTACTGTCATATTATGGTTTCGTACCCCAAGGTTTGGGGGTAGTGTCCTTTTTAGGCTGTGTGACATTGTAACTCCTGTTGCTTTCCCAGTCTTTCCTGTTTGTGTTCAGCCTCATGATAGTCGATAGAGCAGGCACTCCTGCCTTTTTCAAAAGCTAATGACAACGGCAATAGTGATAGCTAATGCTTGTTTAACCCTTCCTCTGTGCTAAACTCTTCATGAGCGTATGCTCATTTAATTCCCACAACAACCTGAAGAGGGAAGGGGTATTTTTTTTTTTTTATCTCCTTTCTGCTGAGGAAGCTTAGGGAGGAGAAGGAACCTGGTTGAAATACTCTTGCAGGGAGTACTGGATTTGTGAACTCCATGTGTGTTTACTTCCTACGCAGCCCTGCCTCCAGCCACCGAGCGCAAGGAGGGTGATGGGATTAGTCACACATGGCCCATCCAGCTTGTAACAGCACTGAGACGTTTTCATGTTAAAACTCTTATTTCCACTGACCATGACATTAAAGAACGTACAATTCTAGGTTGCCATGTGTTCGAGTAAAAGTTATTATTAAACAAAAGGGCATAAGGGATGCGAGGGTACCACTAGTGAATCGGCCATATATAGGCAACATTGCCCACAAGCATTTATGTGTTAAAAAGCATATGTGCATTCTGTAAGGATATGCTCCAAACTGTTCACGGCGGCTGTCTCGTGGGCATCATAATTAAAGGGACTCTAACCCTTGTGCTGTTATTTTATTTCTTATAATTATCATAGGTTAACTAAAAAATAATGGCTGTTTCTTTTGATAATAAAGAAATACAAAATGTTTGGCTATGTTTTTTAACTTCGTAAGCATATCTTTTAAAATAATTATAAAAAAATACCTGGGTGTTTTTCCATCCTTTTCTTTATAATGTTTTATCAATATTGTGATATTAACGTATTCACGGGTAAGTTGCATTCTGTCCGTCAGTCTTGAGTTCTATGTGGCCGAGGATTGTCTTAGGGATGGAGAACCTTACACGCCTAGTAGGTGCTCAATTTCTAATTAAATGGACCTTAGCTTACGTCCATGAAGGAATACGAAGTAAAGGAAGGAAAGATTTGGGGAAACCAAGGACGAAGAAGGTCATTAGTCAGAAAACATGTTTCCCTCTGTTGGCACACTTGAGTCTTAGAACAGAACCAGCTGGCTAAGCAATTCGGGTCTGTTCTTCTGCAGTTGGTGCTGCATAGGCCGTGAAATTCCAGAGCTGCAGGCTCACCTCACTCTCCTTCCCAGGAACGTTTCCTTATTGGCATTGCCAGTGGCCCTATTTAAAGGTCATACTTAAAATATCAGCTTGGCATACCACAGGGGCCAGCTTCCTCATCGCACCGCGTGTTATGGTTTCTAATGATGAAAGAGGGAATTGGGGCCAAAGTGACCAAACTCCCCACTTTCTAAAAAAAGGTTGTGGTGTTTTTTATTTCTGTCAAGGCTTCTTTGGTTTCAACTTTAAAACAATGCATTTTGCAGCAGTTGAAGTGGGTAGGGGGGTGCGGGGAGAGGAACCTGGCAACCACAGCTCTGTCCTCCTGGTGTGTGGAGAAGATGTGTTGTGCAGGTGGTGGGAGGGCTGTGCTTCCTCTGAAGGTACCAGGCAAGGGTCTGTTCCAGGGCCCTCTACTAGTTCTCGGTAGTTCCCTGGCCCATGGCAGTTAACTCCAGTCTTCGCATGGTCTTCTCATGGTGCTCTCACCATGCACGTGTCTGTCTCTGTCCAAATTTTCCTCTTTTCATAAGGACACCATTCATATTGGATTAGAATAGCCTAATAACTTCATTTTAATTTGAATACCTCTGTAAAGCCCCTTTCTCCAAATAAGGCCATATTCTGAGGTACTTGGGGATTAGGACCCTCATATATCTTTTTTGGAGGATACAGTGTAACCCATAATAGTAAGGCTGGTTTCATATTTTGAAGTCAATTACTGTGAATCCACCATACAACAGTCTAAAGCAGAAAAGTGTGATCATATTAATTGATGCAGAAAAAGCATTTGACAAAGTTGAACATGCATTCACAACAAAAATTCTTTGCAAGAAAGAAATAGAATCTGATGAAAGCATCTGCCAAAAAATTTACGGCTAACATCATACCTAATGGTGAAACACGAATGCTTTTCCTCTAAGATCCGGAGCAAGGCAAGGGTGTGAAATCTCACCACTCCTAATTCAACATCATACTTAAGGTCCTAGCAAGTGTCAGCCAAGATAAAGAAAAGACATACATATGAGAAAGGAAGAAATAAAACTATCCCTAGTTGCAGATGATATGATTGTCTACAAAGAAAATCCCCAAAACATCTACCAAAAAAAAAAAAAAAAAAGAATCCTGGAACTAAGAAGTAAATTTAGCAAGGTGGTAGGATACAAGATCAACATACAAAATTCTATTGAGTTTCCATACAGTAGGAATGAACGATTAGAAAGGCAAGAGAATTGAATAGACAAAACAATTTTGAAAAAGAAGAATGAAGTTGGAAGAATCACACTGTTTGATTTTAAGACTCACTATAAAGCCATTGTATCAAGATAGTGTAGTATGTGTGAAGGGAAAGACATAGGTTAATGGAACAGAGTAGAGTCCAGAAGTAGACCCCAAAATACAGCCAATTGATTTTCTTTTCTTTTCTTTTCTTTCTTTTTTTTTTTTTTTTATAAAAGTGCAAAGGCAATTCAATGAAGGAAAGTCTTTTCAACAAGTGGTGTTGGGTAACTGGGCACAAGGCCAAAAATGTCTTCATCACCCAAAATAAAACCCATTAGTTATTCTTCATTTCTGCCCCTCTTACCCCCACTCCACCCCAGTTACTGGTAACTGCTTTCTGTCTTTATGGATTTACCTATTCTGGAGATTTCATGTAAATGGAATCATCCGATATGTAACTTTTCGTGTCTCTTTAGTTAGGATAATGTTTTCAAGGTTGATTCACCTTGTAGCATTTATCTGTACTTTGTGCTTTTTAATAACTGAATGAATACACATTCCATTGGATGTATATACCACAATTTGTCAAGCCATTCTTCTGTTGATTAAAATTTAGGTTGTTTCCACTTTTTGGCTGTTGGGAATAGTGTTGTTGTGAACATAAATCTACAAGGATTAGAGTACCTGTTTGCAATTCTTTGGGGGTATATACCCAGGTGTGGAATTACTGTGATATTGGGTAATTCTATATTTAAATTTCTAGGAGTCATCAAAACGTTTTCACCCACATTGACTTTATACAGTTGTGATCATACCATGCATATTTTTTTTTAAGATTCTTTTTTTCTTTAAGTAGGGTCCATGCCCAACGTGGGGCTTGAACTCATAACCCCGAGATTGAGAGTCACATGCTCTACTGCCTGAGCCAGCCAGGGGCCCCTATACTGTGCATATTTTTGTTTATTTATGTAATATCTAACATAAAAGTAACTCCTTGAAATTAAAGACTCAGAGTCAACGTTATTTTTGTGACTGTGTGCTATTCTACTATATATATTTTAGAATTTAATTATTGTAATATTTGAGCCACTGTGATTTTTTCTTTCTTTTTGTTTCCTATTGCTTTATTAAATAACACTGTAACAAACCTTCATGATTGCATCCTTAATTCAATTTAAATTGTCTCCCTAGGGTAAATTCCACAAAATAGAATCCTTAGTTTATAATATAGTTTCTAAATTCTTATTACCTGTTACCAAATTACTTTCCAAAAAATGTGCTACCAAATTTCACCTTGATAGCAGTGTGGGTATTTTACCATACCCTTCTCAGCACTGGATGGTATTACTATTTTAAAAAATCTTTGCTAATTTCATAGGAAAAAAAATTTAACTTGACTTAATATCTAGCACTGGTCATAATGAACTTGAACTTTTTTTTGTATGTTTACGACTCATTTATGTTTCATGATTTATGAATTGTTTGTTCATATCTGCCCATTTTTATTTCAGGATTTGTATTCAGAATCCCTCTTGTCATACATAACAGATCTAACCATGGCTTTAAAAAATTGAGGATAAACTTTTCTGACATAATAGGATATCTGGAAGTAGACAAGCACTAGCTGGTTTAGTGGTTTAAGATATCAGGATGGTGTCTTGCAACACAAAATGGCTGCAACTGCTCTGAACATCACACTCCTGTATAAGACAGGAAGAAGGGGATGTGGTAGAGCCAATTCTACTTGTCCTTTACCCTGGAAGTAAAAGCTTTTCCAGATGCTGATCCCAGCCAATTCCTCCTTATGTATCATTGACCAGAACCAGGTCATAAGGCCACCCTCACTGCAAGGGAATTGAAAAATCAAGAAGTGGAATTCAGATGTTAGGCTTAGACCAATTGTGATCCCTCCCCTGAACCTGAACATTTTGCTGCCCACAGCAAAACCAGAAAGGAGAGTAATTGGGGGGAATAGATTCTAGAAGGCAACCAACACCGTCTGACATCAAATCTCAGTGTGTTTTTTTCTTACTGATTTATATGTTTTTCTATTAAGGAGATTGACTCTTGTCCCATTTATTACAAATATATTTCCCAGTTTTCAGTTTGCACTTAACTTCTATTTATCTGAAAGCAGAAGGGATCTTTTTTAAAGATTTGTTTATGTATTTGAGAGAGAGAAAACACAAGAGGGAGGGAGAGAGAATCTCAAGCAGACTCCACACTGAGCACAGAGTCCAATGCGGGGCTCAATCTCACAACCCAGAGACCATGCCCTGAGCCGAAACCAAAAGTCTGAAGCTCAAATGACTGCACCACCCAGGCGCCCCTCTGTTTTTATATAACAAAGTGTACCTAGTTTTTAAAAAGTTTTCTTTTTAAGATTAGAAAGTTCTTCCATCTAGAGATTAGGTCAATATCTCACCTCTACCTTTTAAAATCTTTTTTAAAAGCTAACTTTTTAATGATCCAATATATATTTTATTTTTAAAGTAGGATAATTATATGAATTGATTTTCCCCCCAAATGGCTAGCAAATTGTCCTGGTACCATTTATCTCCATCTGCTTTTAAGGCCTTTGATTATTCCTTTTAGCAAAAGGACCAGGAACAAACAAACAGTAACAGCGACAGAGTGTTGGTGAGGCAAATGCGACGGCATCCGCTATCGTGAAACTGAGAAGGAAGTTGTAGGGACAAGGCTTTTGTACAGAGAAGTGTGATTTTGCACATATATTAGTACATAGAAATAATGGGTCATGTTGCACGTCCTTCATCTTCCCATTTCCTAGGCCAGGTGGCAGACCCCACCCAGGGTAGACCATTCATTGTGAGATCTACATCACGTGACCTGGTTGTCTTTTTTTTTTTTTTTTTTTAAGATTTTATTTATTTATTTATTTGTCAAAGAGAGAGACAGAGAGAGAGAAGAGAGTGCATGAGCAGGGGAAGGGGCAGAGGGAGAAGCAAGCTCCCTGCTGAGCAAGGAGCCTGATGGGGGACTCGAACCCAGGTTCCTGGTATCATGACCTGAGCCAAAGGCAAGACGCTTAACTGGCTGACCCACCCAGGCATCCCCTGGTTGTCTCTTAGATCTGGTTCTTTTGGTAGTCAAACCAATAGCCTGTTTGGGTGGCATAAGTTTTTAATTTGTCACAAAAGTAATTTGCTTCAAAAATTAATCACAAGGATAAGTGATTAATGGGATTACTAGACAAACGAGCAAACAAAATTAAAACTTCTCATGTTGTGAATTTAATGTTTACTGCTCTCAGGGGAGCTGGTAAAGCTCTTTAGATCACTGTCTGCACATTAATCAGGGTCCCACCAGGAAAACAGAAACTACTCCTTATTTAAAATAGAATGTAGTGTAGTGAATTGGTTCCATTATGATAAAAAGAAGCAGAGAAACCAATCAGGGGGACAGTGAGGCAACCAGAGACTGGCCCCAGAAGGAAGCCTGGAGACAGTGTTTGCTGGTAACTGGCTCCCCTGGAGAAAAAACCTCGATTTGCAGCATTGGCTAATTTCACACCAGCAATAGTTTAACAACCAGCTTGCAAAAAATCAGCCCTTGTGAGTCAGTACAAGCCAGCTCTGGCGCACCGCTGGTTGGAGAGGAAAAGGGATCAGGTGGTGTTATCCAAGCCTTGGCGAGGATCCCCCAAGAGAAACTGCAACCAAGCATGGCAGGCCTGTCTGGGGTTTGGAGCAGTGGGGGAGGCAATCACTGCCAGAAGTTTTGCATGAGGCAGAGGGAGAAGGAGAATACCCTGCCTTTCTCCTTCTCACCCTCCAGTCTCCTGCCAGTGTCTGGCTGAAGCCAGCTGGAAGCAGCTGACGAGTAGTGAGAGCCTGGAGGTGAAGCTTGCAGAGGTCATCCCGCAGCAGCATGAAGCAGAGCAGGGGAAGGGCAGCCCCTTGTTCTTTACTCTCCCATTCCTGTTGTCCTCTTCTGTCGTCCTGTGGAGCCTGCATTTTCTCACTGCCCAGGCTCACATTGCTAAAACTCTGCTTCCTGCCAAATGAGTCTTATGCATTTTCCTTCGTGTTATCCTGGACTACTGTCCCTGCCCATTCTTTGTTCTTTTACAGTTTCTTTGGCTTCTGCTCCTTTGGGGAGTTGCTCTGTTCTGCTCCCTGCCTTGCTGGGTGTTCTTCCTAGGCCCTACTCAGTCTCCATCACGCTCCTGTGCCTCAGGGTCTTTGCGTAGGAAGGAAGAGTGTCACTCAGGGCACCTAAAGTGGAGTGGGTTTTGCAGAAAGCTTATGTGTGGACTGAAACGAATATGAAGGACTCGGGGATCCAAGACTGCTTCAGGGACCGGCCACACTCTCTTCCTCCCAGGGTGCCCTTAACTCTCGGACTGACTGCTGCTTCTCGAATTCTCCGGTGCAGATCCTCATGCTCAGGACCGGCATGCAGGGTCACATGATGCATGTCGGCCGGACAGACTGCCCTGGGGTCAGGCATCCAATCTGCAGCACCTCCTGGGGGAACGTGTAGCGCCCGGCCTCCTGAGCAGGGGCCCTAGACCATCTAGTTTGGTTGAAAGTGATAGCGTGTGGGTGTGGCAGGTGAAAAGGCCTTTCTCTGTGAGCCTACCTGGGCACTAAGATACTTGCTATCTTCTTGGCTTCTGTGATGACGGGCCTTGGCCTGCAGCCTCTGCTAAGACAGAAGTTCTCAAACCTGGCTGAAATGACAGCTACCTGGGGAACTCTTCAGACTACCGAGGCCAGGCCCCGCCCTGACGTTCTGGCTTCATTGGTCTTCGATCAGGCTGGGCGTGGGCATTTTTTCAAGCTCCCCAGATGACTCTAATGTGCAGTGAGGGATCGTGGCCCAACGGCCGGGCATGGGGGCCTGACTCCACCTGGCGCACAGTTTCTTCCCTACACTCCTCTCCATTGCACAAGTTGAGGGAGTGTTGATTTTCGGGAAACCCTGTGGTTTGGGAGAAGAAGGCCTGCAGTCCTAGCAGAGGACAGCTGAGAGGGCTGAGCCCGACGCAGACATAATAAACCTTGTTTCTAGTGCTTTCCCACTTTAAAATTGCTCGGTAGGATCAAAGGGACCTTCTGTCCCTGGAGCTGTTGAGTCTGGCAACAGGAAGAATTCCTTTTTACTTTTTGTTGTTTTGTTTTGTTTTACTGCCCACTAAGTGTGGGTTCTACACAAACAGGTCCTGTAACATCCACAAGCGGCTTAGAGGCTGTTCTTGTGAACCTGCCGCCTTGCTCTAGTCACAGGCTCTTCATGTGGGCTCCTGGTGGTCGTGTTCAGTGTGAGGAAGGAGGAGGGACTAGCCAAGGAAAGCAACGTGGAAGCCCGATGAGTTTCTGAAAGGGAAAAGCAGCCTGATTTCAGTACAAATTGGCCAGAAGCGAGAGGAAGGAGTTACGTACGTCTCTGTGCGACTCTGTGATTATTCAGGAATACTTGACTTAAATATACGCAGCACTTTAAAGCCTACTGTGTTCACCTGAGCCCCTTAAATGTCCTTTAAGGTAGAACGAATATGATTATCCCTACTTTCCCCAAGTTTTATTATCCTTATTTCTCTCTTTTCTCAAAGAGTCTCAAGACCAGAGTAATGTCCAGGGGTGGGTGTGGGACTAGAACGTGGGACTCCGACGGTCCCCCGAGGCTCTTGTGCCATGTGGTCTGTGGCTCTGTGGGTGACGTGGGACGATGGAGATGGGTGGAAAAGTGGAGATTCGAGGGCCGTTAATACCTTAGCTTTGAGGGAGTTAAATAACAGTTGAGAGAACATGTGAGCAGAGATCATAGCAATGGTAGCATGGGGGTCAGATGGAGGGCCCCCAAGATCTCCATCTGCCCCACCCCTGCAGCCACACCAAACACGCCTGCCAGCCACGTGAGACGCAGGAACGTTCTGGGGGTGCTGATGAGATACAGACTGCAGTGACAGTGAGGACAGGGGCCCTGGACACAGAATCGTCAGACGCTCCCAGGTGGCCTGAGGACCACCTGTGGGCCTATATGAAATCCCCTGTACAGCCAGTGTTTTTATTTAAATCGGGTCAGAGTTCAGATGGTGACCCAGGTTTTTCCTTTCATTTGTAGGCTTTTAAATTGCAGAATTTTTAACAGCCTATTTTTTTTAAAAAAAGGCTGTCGTGTATTTGACATGTGGTTTTCTTACTTTCTTCCAGATCCCAGCAAGGTATATAAATATTACGCTTTGGATCGTGCCTGTTTGAGGGTAGGTCTCAGTTGCTGCCTGAATCACCGTGCATTTGCACGTGGGCTCGCACTTCAAGGCTCCCGATCAGGATGAGCAGAGGCCATGTGAAAACTCTGCTTCCTGAAAGTCGTCCCCTCTGTCTGGGTAGAGGAGCGTCACGGCTCCGAGTAGGCAATGTGCTGGCGCTTCGCTGGGGTCATTTCTGACAATGGCCTTCCCCGTGGTTGGGGTAGGCGGTATATCAGGGAGGCTCCGGCCACCCTCCCGCTCTCTCTCTCTCCCTCGTCTACTTCCTGGTGCCTCTCCCTCCCTAAGGACATCATTTTCTCCCCTGTTCTCAGCAACCCCCCTCATCCCATCAAGACGCATCCTTATTTGCAGGTTATGGTAGCAGCGGCTCCACAGAAGACAACTGGAAAGGCCAATAAATTAGGTCATGTCTGTCCACAGCAGTTTAATTGCCTTGCCCCTGCCATCCAGGCACAGTTCTTTAAAAGGCGTATGAGTAACATATTCCCTCCAGGGTAGCTGTCTCCACCTTCAAAGCTACACCGGACCCCACCCTTACCTGCTCTACCTAGCATTTTGTACCCCGGTTCTGCCGGGCTCTGGCTCCAGACTCTGCCCAGCTGTTTCTCCTTTCCTCCATGTGGTAACTTTTCATACCTTGTTCAGCGCCTTACAGATCCTTAAAGAGAGTTCACGGGAACAAAAAGATACATAAATGTAACTTTTTATTAAAAACATTTTGCATGTGTCTAAGAACTGACCAACTAGTGTTGTAAATGGCACAATTTCCAAACAGTGCTTCGGAGCAATGATAGCATTAAAGTGATAAACATGCTTTTCTGCTCTCGGCTCATCTGAGCTTCATCTCTGAGGCGCTCTGGGCCACTCACAGGCGGGAGCCGTAAAGACGGAAGCTTCCTCACCTCCAGGGCCCTGGGTCTCTTGGGGAGGTGGCCAGGTCCCCCCTTCTCCTTTGGCGTGGGTCCATCTGCCTTCCTGGGATGCGGTAGTCGGCAGGACGTTTTTATTGCAGGTGGGTCAGCCATCAACAGCAAGTGTTGGGAGTAGCACCTCAGTTTCACGTCTCTCCTGGGGCTGCCTGCTGGGACAGGCTCCTCCGCTCACAGCATGAAGGCGTCTGTCTTTGGAGCCTGTCTCAGTCTCAGGACCCTCCTCGCAGCACTGGTGGGGTCAGAAGTTGGGTACCTCTGTGTCCCTCTCTAGGGTGAGAGCCCCAGCCCCGTAGGAGGGATTTTTTTCTCTATCATGGATTCAACAACACTCCTTGAGCGGCGCTCATTTATTTAGCAGATACACGCGAGATCCTGTCATCAACCGCGAGATCCTGTTAGTACCGGAAGTACAGAATACCCTCCGCAGTCTCTCAGTCCTCAGCGACGGGGAGGGCTTGGAAAACAGCGTGTTAGCTGTACCATGGCAGACAATAAGCCAGCTGTGCACAGGGACACAGAGCTCCTTTCACCCCAGGTGAGGTCTCAGGGAAGACTTTGCTGGAGGAGATGAGGCCTGAATTGAGTTAAATGGGGTGTGGGGTGAATAAAAGAGGGAAGGGCAACCCACATGGGGCGGACAGCACTAGGGATGGCCCAGAGATGGGGAGGACCCTGGGGAGTCACAGGCATCGGCAGTAGTGGGATCACTGGAATACACAGTGAGAGCCTGTGACTGGCAGGAGTCCCTGGGGAGCCCCGGGGGTGCCTGGAGCCCCAGAGTGGCACCTGTGGTGGAGGTGACGCCGGGATTAGAAGACATATGTTTAAGAGTCCTGACTAGGGATGAAGAGAAGGGGAGAGGCTCAGGAAATATTTGGAAAGTTAAATTAGCTGCACTTGGGGCTGACAGGCTGGAGAAGGGAGAAAGGTGAGTTCATGGGAACCCAGGTTTCTGGCTTTCAGGAGCTTTTGGCATTTGGTCACTGTTCACAGTGAAACTGGTGGATTCCGGTGGACTCTACGCTCTGGGAGTCCAGGGGAGGTGATAGATCTGAATCCTACAGGCCACCAGTTCCTTCACCAGCTTTGAAACATGGAGGTGCTTTATCTCATGAGGTACTTTCTATCTCAGCAAGGAAGGTCAGGTCTGAAGCCTGTGACCAGGAGGGGAGGTGAAGGGAGAAGTAGGCAGAATCCGAAACAGAGTTCTGGTGAGGGAGCCTGGAACGTGTTCTCTGGCTCCAGATGGCCTGGTAAAGGACTTGTGCGTCCAAGCTGCCAGCAGCCACCTGGCGGGTGAGGAGGGACTGACTGGCCCCCAGGAACCAGCTCCCTGGCACGCAGAGGCAAGCAGCCTGCCAGCCAGCGGGGGTCCAGGCAGCCAGAGGAGACCGAGAGTGCTTTCATTTCCTGCCTGTCACTTTGGGCTTCTGTCAGGAGCTTCAGTGCCCTCCCATTCCAAGCAAAAAGAATTCAGACTGACTGGTCATTGAAATACCCTCCTCCCCTCCAAAAAAACGCCCAAAAATACAAAACCCAAAAACCGAAAAAAACGAAAGAACCCCAAGACACCTCAAGTGTCTGTTTCCCTCGGTGAATAGCAGCAAGTTGACTTTTCGGCAGCACCCTGCTCTCCGTGCGGGGTCGGCAGACGCGTGTGTCAGCTTCAGCAAGTGGGGAGTCCCCTGTCTTCACGGTGCCCTCTCCGCCAGCCTAGGGCACTGGGAATCCTGGTTTCCAAGCTTGTCCAAAGTCACTAAGAAAGAGACAAAGCCATCATTCTACCTTGTGCTTCCCAACAACGACCAGGTAAGCTGCCGTGCGCCAGAATGAAGCCTAGGCAGGTCATTTGGCCCTGATATTCCAGAATGTGCTAGAATATATTGAACGTACATCTCTAGGTTCAAAGCAGCAAGGCTGAGAATGGTATCATCAACAGGCACGACGAGAAAGGAAAAAGATGACCCTTTCCAAGTTTATCATGATGGGAGTTTACTTAAATAAATCCCAGCATCTTTGGGGATCAAGATTAGTGGTGTTTCCATTTCATTCAAATAAGATACTTGACAATATTTTGAGGACCTGTTATTTGTATGATTTATGCAGTCTGGTATGATAAATGCAAAATGTAGAACCCAAGAAATTGGCAATCTCTTTGGGCAGACAGGGCATGAAAATTTAAATACTATGCTGCACATGACTAAGTACCTCATGGGTGGTCCAGACAGTAGGATTTTGGAGTGAGAGAAAGATGGATGGGAGCTGAAATGATGAGGAGAGTGTTTGTAAAGAGACTGGCCTTGAAGGCTGGTTAGAGGTGAATGGGGAGAAGGACTCCCAATTATGGCTTGTTAACGCCTCCATTGTTCCAATTCTACATAACACACTTTGTGAACTTTAACTAGCAGTTAGACACAAACCTTCACTTCAGAAAGGCTGTTTCAGTACTGGGAACTAAAGTCCTAAAGGATAGGGCTAGTGTTTGTTTATTGCGTAACTGCTGGCTTGGGAGGGTGTTCCTCACCCCTGCCTTCCTCCCTCCCCCCCCCCCCCCCCCCGGGAATCTCTTCACCTTCAGTTACTTCTGCTATATGTTCACTAATTTTTTTTTTAGCAAAAATTTATAAAAATAGTTTTTTAAACTTGCACATGGAGAATGAGATTTAGCTTAACCGTTTACATATTATTATTATTATCATTCTGAATGGTAACTAGAGAAGCACAAAATCATTTCTGATAAAATAGAAGTTAATTATGTGCTAAAGGGTTATGCGGTCCCTTTCTCCCTATCTCTAGCTTTTAGGTGGATCTGCTGAATCAGGGAGCAGCCACCCAGTGGGTTGGTTTGAGTGACAGGCATGAGGCCACAAGAAGAAATCTTTGACTTCCCTTCCAAGTCCTGGTCTTTATATGAGAGCATAGGACGCCTCCAGAAGGCCTGCATGATCTGAGTATTGAACCGTCTCCTGTGTGTTTCTAACAAGGAATTGAGAGCATTTCAGAGTTTCTGGGATTCTTATTTATAGCCCAGTGACATAGGACAGTATTATATAGAAAATATTAATAGATAATGATTGACCTCCCTAAGTAAGCTTGGATGATTTCTCTTGATGGAAGGCCACCAAATAAAAACTTCTGTGAACACTGAAACAAAACAAAAACAAGCAAAACCTGCATCTTCACTCCTACTTCCTTTGCTCCAATTACTCTCTGCCAGTGATGGTCTTCAGCTATGCCCCCTTCCTACACACACACACACACACACACACACACACACACACAATCTGTTTTCCAAATCATTTGATCATTCATTGAAGAAAGAGCATCACTCGCGAAAAACAGTGGCAGATTCAGACTCTGCCGTAATGGGGTTTATATACCCCAGTATGCTCCAGCAAGTATGTTTCTGTCTCTCCTCTGAGACCCATCTTTGTGAATGCTTTCCCAGCCCTAACCCAGAACTAATCATATTCTTCTTTATGATCCCAGAGCAAGAGTCTTCGTTTTTTATTATATGATTGTGACATAATAAGAAGTATATATATTTGGTCTTTGTCTCTGGTTCCTGGCACCGAGCTTCTAAAACCCTTGAAATTTTCTGAGTGGTAGAGGTGGGAGGAGTGTCGTTTGTTATTCGTAATATGGTCCTTTCCACCATACCTGAGTCTAGGACTCCTGGGAGTTGGAGTCAGAGGAACCAGTCCCGTGATTACAGGACTGGAACTTTTAGCCCCACCCCCTGACCTCCAGGGAGGGCTGAGGAGGGGTGGAGACTGGAGATTAACTTAACCAACAATGGCTAATGATTTAAACAATGGTGCCTACATAATGAAGGCTCTATAAGACCGGGTAAACCACGAAGTTCAGAGAGCTTCTGGGGTGGTGAACAAGAATGCATCCACATGCGGGGAGGGGGGCAAACCCCCAGATGCACAGAACCTCCTGTGCTCAGGACGCTTCCGGACCTTGTCCTGTGCGTTTTTTCATCTGGCTGTTCATTCGTATTGTTTATAAATGTCCTTTGTAATACTTTGGCAATAGTAGGTAAACTATTTACCTGTGTTCTGTGAGCTGTTCCAGCAAATGATCAAACCCCAAGAGCAGCCCTTGGGCGGTCAGTCAGAAGTACTAGGAGCCTGGGTTGGAGATTAGTGTCTGAAGTGAGGTCAAGTCTTGAGGGACTGAGCCCTTAACCTGTGGAGTCTGCACTAACTCTGGGCAGTTCGTGTCAGAAGTGTGAGTAGAGAGACTGGGTTTTTGTTTTGTTGTAAAGATTTATTTATTTTTGAGAGAGAGAGAGTGTGTGGGGAGGGGCAGAGGAAGAGAACCCCAAAGCAGACCCGCCGCTGAGCATGAAGCCTGATGCGGGGCTCCATACCAGGACCCCCAAGATCATGACCTGAGGCCAGAACCAAGACCCAGTTGTTGAACCGACTGAGCCGCCCCGGCACCCTGAGACTGTTTTTCCTTCAAGAATCTGATGTGTCCTGTGTTATAACACAGCTCTTTTGTATATCCTTTCCTACTGTTAGAGCTTACATTTCCGAGTATAGTCCCAGTGTCTTTACAAATGCAGGTGCTCATTATAGTTGAATTGAATTCATTTTATTTTTCACTCAAAAAATATTTTTCAGTCCTTCAGTGAAGTGCCAGCACCAAGCTAGGTCATGGGACAAAGAATAAGGAAGGGAAGGCAAACAAGCAGAAGAGCAACTTGGGCAAAGGCTGGAGAGTATGGCCAGGAGTTGGAATGGTTAGCTCCCAGGACTAAGTGAGGGGACGATGGGAAACAATCCACATGGGTAAGCCGGGAGTCTGGTCATAAAGAACTGAGTTTTACAGATGAGGAAAAATAGACACATACGTGTTACTTGTTCGCCCAAGTAACAAAGGAATCAGAACCCATCATCTGACTGTCCCCGTCATCTGTTCTCTCACACGCTCAGAGGGTGATTCTATGCAGCCAAGCCAGTCTGGGGCCGTTGGCTGGGAAAAGATGAAGATAGCGCTGGAGAGCATCTGTGACAATAGTGTCTGTGTCCTGGGGCCACATTGTACCTCTCTTTGTGTTTACCACCACAACCTGAATAGTGGCAGGAGTAACGGGAGGCAAACAACCAAGGAAATTCTGTGCTTTGGAGACATCAGCTCTGCTGTGTGCCATGTTGTAGCAGCCAGTCGGAGCCCCTGCTTGACGACACAGGGACCTGTGTGTGAGCTACACTCTGAAGCAAATACCAGCAGTTGCGCATTCTGCCATCCTTTGGGTCCTTTGCCTTGAGCTTCAGAGAACTGGTATTTTCAGTGACACCAGGGTTAAAATAATAAGCAAAGACATTGAGCAGGTAAGTCATAAAAAACACATATTTAATTAACAAATGGAATAGTAGTCAACCTGTCTGGTAACTGAACATTTTTTAATGGAAAAAATACTTTTTTGTGGTGCTTATTAGATATCAGATTATCAAAGATTAATGAGAACAATAATAAGTTATGTTGGCAAGGGCATGGAGAAACTGGCCCTCCTATGGGATCTGCTGGTTGGAGAAAAATTTGGTATAACCTTTCTCTACCACAATTTGGTGATATATTTCATAAGTCACTAAAACATGCATGTCCTTTGGCTCAGCAATCCCACCTCAAGGAAATTTATCCTGAGGAATTAACCATGAATGCTAGGTTTGAACTATGTGCGTTTCAACATTATGGTTGTGAAAAATGAACAAAAACTCCCATATCCAACAATAAGGGACTAGGTACATATACTATGGAACAGAGATACAATGATAAGAAAATACCGACGTAGCACAGCACTCTTAATAGAACACTAAGTGGGAATTGTTGGCTGCAAAATAGTATTTATAGTGTTAAAGCATTTTTCAAAAAATGTACACACACAGCATTTCTGCCTGAGAAACCCTGGAAGCGAGGGCTGATTGCCCTCTGAACAACCTCCCTTTACTCTGAGCTGGCTGGTACCAGCTTCTTGAACTTACTCTTACACAAGAATTGGACATCAGGCAGCCCTTCCCCCAGACTGTAAGCAACATAGATGAAGGTCTTCCGGTGGCGCTATTGCCCCCCCGCCAAACTCCAATGTCTGCCTCCATTCTTCTGACCCAGTGTGGGTAAGGGGACTTGTAACCTTCACAAGAGGTCTTTGGATTTTTTTTTGGTAAGAACGCTTAACATGAGCTCTACCTGCTTAACAGAGTTTTCAGTGCATAGTAAAGTGCTTTTATCTATTGGCACAATGTTGCTCAGCAGTTCTCTAGAACTTACTCATTTATGCAGAACTGGAATTTTATATTTGTTGGTTAGCAACTCTCATTTCCCCCTCCCCCCAGTCCCTTACTACCACGTTCTGTTCTTTGCTTCTATGAGTTTAACTGTATCTGAAACCTCAGATAAGTGGAATCATTCAGTATTTGTCCTTGTATGTCTGGTTCATTTCACTCAGCATCATGCCCTCAAGGTTCACTCATGTTGTCACATTTGCAGACTTTCCTTCTTTTTAAAGGCTGAGTAATATTCCATTTTATGTTTATACCACATTTTAAAAATCCATCCTTTGATGGACATTTAGATTCCTTCTACATCTTGGCCATTGTGAATAATATTGCTATGGACATGAGAGGTACAGATATCTCTTGACCTAGTGTTTTCATTTCCTTATGATCTATTCCCAGGAGTGGAATTGCTGGATCATATGGTAGTTCTATTTTATTTTTGAGGACCCTCCATACTGTTTTCCACAGTGGCTGCACCATTTTGCATTTCCATCAACAGCATACTAAAGGATTCCAAGTTCTTCAGTCCTGCCAACATTTGTCTTTGTGGTTTTTTTTTTCCCATAATAACCATTCTAACAGGTATGAGGTGATATCTAATTGTGGTTTTGATTTGCATTTTCCTGATGATTATTGATTTTGAGGATCTCTTCATATCTCTCAGACATTTGTGTGTTTTCTTTGGAGAAATGTCTATTCAAGGCTCTAGCCCATTTTTAAAAAAACTATTTATTTATTTATTTGAGAAAGAGAGCAGGAGAAGGAGTGGGGTGAGGGGCAGAGGGATAGAATCCCCAAGGGACTGTCTGCTCAGCACAGAGCCAGACACAGGGCTCGATCCCATGACCCATGATATCATGACCTGAGCTGAAGCCAAGAGCTCGACACTCAACTGACTGAGCCACCTAGGCACCCCCCCCCCCATTTTTAAATCAACTTATTAGTTTTTTGCTATTGAATTGTAAGAGTTACTCATATATTTTGGAAATTAACCCTTTATCAGAGATGCAGTTTGAATGTATTTTCTCCCATCCTGTGGGTTGCCTTTTCACTCTCTTGACTGTTTCCTTTGCTGCGCAGAAGATTTCTAGTTTGATATAGTCCCACTTGTCTATTTTTGCCTATGCTTTTGAGTCATATCCATGAAATCACACCACAGTTTTCTAATATCAAAATATATTCAACTCTACTGTAATTAAAACAGTATGGTACTGGCATAAAGTTAGATATATAGGCCAATGGGACAGAGTAAAGAGCCTAGAAATAAACTCATGCATATTGTCAGCTGATTTTTGATGAGGGTGCTAAGAAAACACAATAGAGAAAGGATGGTCTCTTCAACAAATGGTCGTGGGAAAACTGGACAGCAACATGCAGAATGAAATTGGACCCTTACCTTATACCACAAATAAAAATCAACTCAAAATGGGTTAAAAACTTACACATATGACTGGAAACTATAAAACCAGAAGAAAACATAGGGCAAAGAATTTTGGCTTTTTTGTTTTATTTTATTTTTTAAAAATTTATTTACTTTAGAGAGAGCAGATGAGCAAGGGTAGGGATAGAGGGAGAGGGAGAGAGTCTCAGGTAGACTCCCCACTGAGCGTGGAGCCCAACACAGGCTCGATCTCACAACCCTGAGATGGTGACCTGAGCCGAAATCAAGAGTCAGACACTCAACTGACTGAGCCACCTAGGTTCCCCTTCGTTTGTTTTAATAAATCCTACAAGCAAATTCTTCTGACTGGTCTTCTCACAATTCGCTTGGCTGTGTGGAATTTCTTGCTTTCATGCCCCACCTAAACCTGAGACAGGCTGGCTCCCAATGTAACATCCTCTTGTCCCTCTTTAAAATGCTGGGCAGACACAGGCACGCACAGCAGTGTCTCTGGTTGTGGGGATTGTGAGTGGCTTTTATTTGCTTTAAACTTTCCCAAGTCTTCTGTATTGAGTGTAATTTTACTTTAATAATTAGAAAAAAGAAAGAACTTAAAAATCGTACAGTAGCAAATCAAAGTCCATTTTATTGATATTTAAGATTTCCTGTCTCGACACTGAAGAATTCCCTTGTGAGCAGATTCCTGCTTGTTGACTGTGGCGGGCTGTCTTAGTTATGCTCTTGGAGGTAACAAGGAGCTCTTGCATGTGACAGGGTTATACCCTGGTTTACGTTGGAGGATGGGTGGCACTTGACTGCAAGTCTGTGATGGGGCAGGAAGGAAACACAAGGAACAGCTTTACCCTGCACAGCCAGTGTTGGGAAATGGGGATGTTGATCAGGACAGAGCAGCATCCTGGTGCCAGTTGCCGGGGCTGGTAATCGGCCGGACCATGGCTCAGCCACACTGCTCTGCTTCTCTCAGTTCACTTCCATGGCCACAGCTGAGTTTCTTTTTGCCACTTACCTCTCTGCCCCATGGCTTCAGCCTGCTCACGACTCTGTTGTCTCGTGGCTTCTACATACGGTACCGCGTAATACCTCCCCACGGTGTAACTCTCAGACTCCATGTGACTTCAGTTTGTCTTACTTGTTATTGTGATTTCAAGACATGTTAGGAGGAACCACATGATTGAGTTATTAATCACTGCCCAAAATAGAGCACATCACTGGGCAGCATTCCTTCTCTTGTTCAGCTTTTAGGTCAAGCGAATTCCTGGTTTGATTGATCAGGACCAGGAATGTGAAAAATTTTAGATCACAGGACCCAAAACACAACTACCCATGACCCCTTTTCTATGAGTGGGATAGGCTCCCAGCACTTCCTGGGCTGCTTATAAGTGTGGCCCACGGCTCTCGGACAGACATACCACCATGCTTAATTCATTATTGAGTCCTACTTGGGGATATTAGTAATGAGAGTGGAGGTGCTAGAATGATCTAAAGCAAAACAAAGCAAAATGATGAGGGAATCAGACATCCAGTTTTCTTTTTCTATGCCAGACATTTTATCCTACCTGAAAGAAAACATTTTTGCTCATAAGGCCTAAGTGATTCAAGCTAAATAGATGATGACTTTTAAAATCTAAGGTCATTGTTAATCAAGAATAGTCCACACCTATTCACATATACCAAGTAAACAGTTCTGTTCATTTCCACTTTTCTTCTGTAAAATACAGCTCACATTACTGCTTCATTACACGGACATTTCCCTTTGGAGAAATGGGTCGGTTGTTCACAGGATGAATACCATTCTGTGCCTGTTCTTGATGCACTGAGACATATGCATTTCAAGTACACAATAGCCTCCAATGTTACATTTTCATTTTTATTGTGTAATAAAGCTTTGTTTAGACTTTTTCTCCAAAGACCCATTGAGATTTTATGTTAAAGAGTTTAATACATTATGAAGAACAATCACAAATTTTGTTGATTATTGAGAAAGAAGAATTTAAATACTAAAGTCTGAAACATAAAGTGATAGCAAATAACAACAATATTACCAGTAAGATATCTTTTATACCAATATTAGGTTTCCATAAGTAAGTTACATAATTTGGAGTAGACACATGCATTTGTATAGCTAGCATTAACTTCCTTTTGCCCCAGGTACTGATTTTGTTACAGAATCATTCTGGGAGTACTTCTTTGGAGGATGTTTGGGTAAATAAATGTCACTACCTCTAAAGACAAAACATAAGCTCTTCTGAATGAGGTGATACAATATGAAACATGATGTGTGTTTGAAATAACTGATCAACAAAGTCATCATTCTAATGATAACATTTGGTTCAAGGATTTGGGGGGATGTGTTCAAAGTAAAGTCTTTTGTAATGCGCTTCTGCAGTAATTTCTGATGATGTGGAGTGTCGACTTATCAGGTTAATAGATGGAGAAAAACAATTTAAACCCAACCCATCATGAGACAGTTTTGCTAAAATGAACTTGGAAAAAGCAGCAACCATTTGGAGAAGGATTACTTCAAGGTTAACTCTTTTTGAAAATGTATTCCAAACTGTGATCCAGACCAACGAGACTTCGCGTATGTCCACATCAAACTTTCGTTGACCCTGTCATTAAATCCTGAGGTGGATAATGATTTGCAGGTCATGGATTTCTGAGCTTTCATGATCCCTGATGGGGACAGAGGAGCACGACTTGCATGGTGCTGGCATTTAGGAAACCTTGGGGCATTTTCTCACTTTCTGTGTCCCGAAGCAAAGACTAAGGAGCTATTTGTAATGCTTCTTTCTCTATTTGGTTGGTGTGCAGGTAGGGGTAGGGAAAGAGGGAATGCTGTATTTCAGCATAAAGTTTCTTAAAGTTAAAGCTACTTCCAGAATGTTGGATTTGAGTTGGTTTTCTGACATGACTAAGTCAACATAGTACGAAGAGTGATTTCAACTGAATATGAGAAATGTGGGTATTAATTACCCTGAAGGCAATATAGTCTTGTGACCTTTCTGCCTGGATCTGGAATAAAGTTATGTGGGCATCACATTCTTTCAACCTTGTGGAATTGCCTAGGCTCCCCTGAGACTGTTCTCTTTCTGTATTTTTTCCTTGGCAAGACATGTTGTAAGAATTGGCATTAAATTGCCTGAATATGAGAGAAAAGTAACATGCTCTGCATTCTTATTCGTGAGAATGAAGGGGGGGGCTGCACTAGACATGCACGAGTGCAGTTCTGTCTCCTTACCTGATTACGTAACTAGCAGTACAGAGGGTGTGGCCAAAATTTAGGATGTAATCGTCTTTGGAAAGAAGCCATGAATAATATGATATGTAAGCAAATCCAAGACATTGAGATCATGGACTTTATCTGTGGATCAGAACTGATTGGCTCTAACCTACCTTGCAGTTGTGCTAATAACAGCCTCACAAGAGGGATTTCTGTCCACGTTGGCAGCTCCAGGCAGCTCCCCTACACTGTAGAATCCTAACATGGAACTTGCATTAACCCTTGCCTTACAAGTTCCTGTGGAAAGATGTCTGAGCATCTGTATAAAGAAGAATGAGTGGGGGAGTACACTTGGGTGGCTCAGTCGGTTAAGTGTCCAACTCTTGATCTCAGCTCAAGTCTTGAGCTCATGGTTGTGAGTTCAAGTCCCACGTTGGGCTCCTTGCTGGGCTTGCAGCCTGCTTAAAAAAAAATAAGTGGGAAACAAAGGCTAAAAACTCTAGTTTTCAAATATTTAGTCTCTGCTTGCTCGGTGTTCAGAAAGTCTGGTGCTCTGGTTAGGGAGCTGACACTGCAGTGGTGAGCCCACCGGCATGAAAAAAAGGGGCAGGGACAGGCCAGGTGTTGAAGAATTCAGGCTCTGGGAAATAATCTGTATCACTCTGGAAATAACACATGTTACCATGCTGAGTATTTGGGGCCTGAAGCCAGGCAGAAGCCTCACTCTTTTCCTCTCCATGGGATAACCACAGGCAGGATTTTTTTGCATTTTGTGGTTTCAAATCTTTTTTTTTACTGTATAATGAGTATAATAGTATCTACCTCGCTGGGCACCTGTGGGAGCAGCTAGCACAGTGGCCGTCAGCCAGCAGAATCTGACCATTGCATCCCAGACCCACTTCCCGCCTCCAGGAGGATATGCCGTGTGCATGGGTCCCCTAATGTTCAGCAGCAGCATGAAGGTACCAGATATAACCCTATATGTTATCTTCGTTTTCCATAAAAGTATTGTCAGTTTGAATCTGCAGTTGTAAATTCTCTTCTAGTTGATTTGAATCATGTGCTTGATCCCAAGAGAAGCAGCAGAAAGGGCAGAGGGAGTGCAAGGACAATGGACCCCAAGAACCGTGTGAAAGGTGGCACTTTTCAGCCACAGAGCTGGACTCTGTGAGGTTTCAGACAGACCTAAATATGGATTTGTGGGGTTTTTTGTTTTTGTTTTGTTTTGTTTTTTAAAGATTTTATTTATTTATTTGATAGAGAGACAGCCAGCGAGAGAGGGAACACAAGCAGGGGGAGTGGGAGAGGAAGAAGCAGGCTCCCAGCAGAGGAGCCTGATGTGGGGCTTGATCCCAGACCGCTGGGATCACGCCCTGAGCCAAAGGCAGACACTTAATGACTGATCCACCCAGGTGCCCCTAAATATGGATTTGTTAACCATGTCCTTTAAATAGTAGGCTGCGCCACCTGGAAACATTAGCAAAAGCATGCTTTGGATCACCCCAAGTGGGTAAGTACCCTGGGGAGCTTCTGATTCAAATGCAGGTCCAGAGAGAAGAGTTGCCCAGATTCATATTCATTTGTTCACATGGGCTTATGGAGTCCCCACTGTATGTCAGACAGGCATCATTCCAGACACAGGACAAGCAAGGTCCTTGCTCTCATGGATTTTATTTCAGTGCAGCAAAGGGGAGATGATTGACAAAAAAGCAAATAAATGAAGGTGTTTCCACAAGGAGAATAACGAGATTAAGAAAAGTAGACCAAGAAATTTGGTAGTAGGTATGCTTGGGGGAAGGGATTATTTCTGTTGAAGGGTCACAGAAGGCCTCTCTTAGAATGTGGCGTTTTAGCTAAGGCCTAAATGATACCAAGGAATGGCTGTGTGATAAAATAGGGAAGAACATTACAGGTGAAGGGGACAGCAGGTGCAAAGCCCATCAGGGACCAGATTGGCTTTTGAGAGGAGCAGAGAAGGCCAGCTGCTGATTGGGGTGGGGGAGGTATGATAACGTGGTAAAAAAGGTAGAGGGCCAGAGGCTGCACACCCCTGTAGACCGTGGAATTTGGAATTCTTAGTTTGGAATTCTTAGTATGGTTGGAAGCTCATGGAGAGATTTAAGCCTTTTCCTCCAGGCTTCCCTCTGTGGTTTTAAAATATCACTCTGGCTGCCGTGTGGAGTCTGAATGAAAGGGCAGCTAGAATGGAATTGAGGCGACGAGGGGGTTCCTGCAGTCACCCCGGTGAGAGACAGTAGTGGTTTGGGTCAAGGTGGTGGTAGGAAACCATCGCTTCCTAGCTATAAACTCCAGGAAGGCTAGGAGCGGTCTCTT
Organism: Ailuropoda melanoleuca; assembly: GCF_002007445.2. Classification (NCBI taxonomy): domain Eukaryota; kingdom Metazoa; phylum Chordata; class Mammalia; order Carnivora; family Ursidae; genus Ailuropoda; species Ailuropoda melanoleuca. The sequence continues at coordinate 5,667,352 of NC_048225.1, read as the reverse complement.
TTGTGTATATATTAATTCCAAGCTTCTAGAACAGTGCCTGGCACACAGTAAGTCTTAAAAAATACTAGCCGAATCACATGTGTGAATACTTTCTGAAGTTAGACTGGAATCCAGGATGAGATAAATAAACGTGTAAACTCTTCTCAGTGCAAGCACTGTTGCCTTAGGAGAGTTTAGAAAAGTAAATCTTTTAGACCTTGTACTAAAAATGTGCAAAAAATCTTAGCAATCATGTGTCCAAACATTGGCATTAGCCAGTGCATCCAGTGCAGTGCGAGGTCCATTCCAGTGACTGGCAGTGAGCTTACCCAGTGGGCCTCCCAGTCTGAAATCTTCACTGCAAATTAGTTTTCTAGCAATGGTGCTGTTAAGTGCAATATGAAGGTCTGGGAGGACAAGGTGGCCCAACCTAAGCAGTTGATGCTTTTGAGTTTCTTTACAGGGAAAGGAAAAGCTGAAGTGTGATTGTCTTTACTGCCATCCACCTCTGTTTTGCTGGGGAAGCTGATACACATTTCCACCCCCACTCCTCAGCCCCCAACTCACTTCACAGACCACACTAACTCAGCACTTCACGTTGCCAGGCCTGGGTGTATAGGCCTTCCATGCATTAACTCACTTAATCCTCACCCAAACGCCATGAGATACTATTATTCCTACCCCCACTTTGTAGATGAGAAAACTGAGGCCCAGAGGAGTGAAGCTGACACGATTAATAAAGATAAGGGACAGCATTGAAACCAGGAAGTCTGACTTCAACATAGCCTCTCAGTGTTTTAATTTCCTCATTCGTAGAATGGAATAATATTATTTGCCTCGTGGTGTTCTTGCAAAGATTAAATGGACGAATACATGTAATTTTGCCTGGCCTAGAGCAAGGGCTCCGTAAATGTTAGCTGTGACTAGCTTTCCCGTATTACTCTTTGGAGGAAAAAAAATCACTTTTTATAAACATGATTTTAATTTGTGTGCAGGATCATATCTATCATGTATGTCAAGTAGGGATTGAGTTGCTTCACAACGATGGCATAAGTTTGTAGAACGCATTCATTACCCCAAAAGTTGAGCAAATATGTATTGATAAATCACAAGTCGGGGACCTTGCTAGGCCCTGGGGACACCAAGACAAATTGGACACAGTCTCCAGTTCCAGTCAGCTGACAGCCTGGTGGGCAGCCAGATGGGTACATGACATGTAATTCATTCAGTATTGTTTGGAAAATCCTAGGTGACAGTGAGTGCCTTCCTGTGTGGCGTGGGTAAAAGGTATGAATGGATTAAAAAGAGATAAGATTAGGAAGACAGAGAAGCCCTGATAGCTGGCTACGTGAGGAATTGGCCCTTAAACTCTAAGTCTGCCTTCAGAGTGGGCAGCTAGCCTTCCTACTGCACCTCCTTTAGGGTGACTAATTGGTAAGAGATCACTCACTGCGCTCTGACCCTGCAATGGGAATTACACGTCTTAGCATTACCTAGATTACTTCATTTTTCATTCTGTTGAGAATAAACATACAGGAAGGTTATCATGGCCCGTTTAAGAAATACAGAAAAGGTGGTCCTTGAGTCTCGATTGGGCGATCTCAATCACAGCCATTCAAGGAATTTAAATGGGCTTTATTATCTAGCTTGGCCTGAAAGCTGATGTCCTGACTTTGCGGCCACTCTTTTAGTTCTAAAGGTTTGCTGTTTTTGTTGTCGTTGTTGCTTGGCTTTAGTTCATCCCTTTTCTTTATGGGAGCTTCCCTTCTTCCAGACTTCCCTCTGTGGTTTAACTTTATTGTCAGCAAAAGAACACATTTTCCAGGACACCTGCTTGCTTTTTCTAATCCCTGCCCCTCCCTGAGCCTTGGCTGTGGACCGAGGCAAACAACAGGCTCTGATGTCAGAGACATTTCAAAAAACAATCTTTTCAGAAAAGCAGCCGGGAGAGAGGAGAGGCTAGGCACTGGATTGTGAAGGTGCGGGAGCGGCCCCTGGACAAGGGCTTTGGCTCTCTTTACTCCGCCTCTTCCTGGCTGAGAACTTCTCATAGCTCTTCAAAAGCTTTCCCTCGCAGATGAGCGGTAAGTATCACCTTTCTGGAGCAGAACACAAAGGGGCACACTTTCCTGAAAGGAGTTTTCTCGGGGTTGCGGGGTCTAGAGAAGGTCTTTAGTTGGACAGATGAATCCAGCTTCCATGATGTCATTAACCTGATGGCCAAGCTCAGACTCAGGATGCGGTTCCTGCCCCGTGTACTCCTACTCCATTCATGCTTTTCCATGTGTTGTGGTTGCTGGGCAATATGAAACAAAAGTGTGTTTGGATTTCTGTGTGGGAGGGAAACTTTAATGCTGCTTTGATCTACAATTCAGGCGACAAATCCATTTTTACAGGATTCAGTTGAACAGTTTGTTCTAGGGTTCGCTGATGACGGAACCTGTAAGAGCAGGAGAGGGTGGGGAACTGGGGGACTATTTTGGCAAGAGGTCTTTGAAGCCAAGAGGGCAGGGTTGATCGAGATCAGGCTGCTGGGCTTCCTGGAGAGCAGAACAAGGTGTGATAAGACGGCTTGTGTACAGGAAGGTCAGCTGTGAAAGAAAAAATGATGTGTATAGAAGCCAAGGAAATAAGGAAAGCAGAGAAAAAATGTGAGCAAGGAGATGAAGAGAAGGAATGAGCACAACCCAAAGACAAATTGATGCCCTCAGTAAGAGGAGCTTGTAAGGGAACAGTTTTGAGAAATATTTGAGATCTTTCTGACAAGAAAATAGAAGGTATAGTTCCTGTTTCTGGCTTAGGGTGCTTGCTGTTCTCAAAGTCTGTCCAGCTCCTCTCTCTTCAATCCTATTTGGATTATCATTACTACCTTTTTAAACGTCAAAAGTCACTTTGAGCTTACTTCTATCAATTGCATTGTTTCTTAATGGAGGTAGTGGTGCCCAGGTACTAGTGAGAGAGAAGGTTAGGTGGACACAGACTTGAGAATCAAGGTCTGAGTTCTCATCCCAGGGCAAAGCTCCAGCCTGCGGGTGGGCTCAGTGGTGTCTCTGTAAACGGGGACATCGAATCCCAATGCAGCCATGTGAGGATTAGCAATAATGGCTGCAAAATCCTGTCGAGTAGGAGCTCAACACAGCAACTGTTGTTATTACTGGTTATTATTATTTTACCTGAAGATGGAGAGATTGACAAGATTATGTTATAAGGCCCTCTTCAGATTTACAAGATTTCTTAATGATTTCATTCTGACGTAGGAATAATGAGCCTTTCCATTTCATGAGACATTTTAAACCAGAAGATATCTTCAAGATAATCTCATCTGTGTTTATGTTTTTAAGTTCTGCATAACAGACCATCCCACCGCTTAAAGGCTCCGAAGGACTTCTGTCGATTAGCTCTCAATTCTGTGGGACAGTCATTTGGGCTGCGCTCAGCTGGGGAACTCTCCTGGTCTCCCCTCGGGTCTCTGCCTCCAGATGGGCTAAGGTGGCAGTGGTCTGTCAGGTGGCAGTGCGCCCCATTGGGGCCCAGTCTATGGATGCTCTCATTCTCTGGGAGGCCAGCCAGAATCAAGATTCCCCGAGGCAGAGGACAGAGGCTGCTCGGCTTCCTGAGGCCAGGCTCAGAGGTCTGACAGTACGTCTTCAGAACCTTCAGTTGTTCTGAGAACAAGGCCAGCCAAGTCCCAGGAGCAGGCTGAGTGACAAAGTCACATGCCAAAGGAGCAGACATTCAGGGATGTGAGGAGTTGTGGAGAACTGTTTGTAAACAGTCCGCCACCTCATCCAACCACCTTGCACAAATGAGGGAAATAAAGCCAAGAATGTTAAATATTTGGCCAAGGTCACCCAGCTAGCACCTGACCCTCCGCCAGTGTTCTTTGTACCATCAGAGCAGACAAGGCATGGGCGAGGGGTGGCGAAGAATGCTGAGCACATGCTGAATGTTAGTAGGTTGGTACCGTGAAAATAAGATGAGGACACAAACCTGCTGGGAGTAAAGATGAACCAAGAAAAGTACGTTGCAAAGGTCAACAGGGGCATGGCTGGGGAAGGCAAAGAGGAAGAGAGGAGAGATGGGATTCATTCCCCGAGGGTGGAAAATCAGTTTAACACAGGAGGAGGACCCTCAGAGGACACACTCCTTCCTCAGGTGCTCGAAGGGCATCAAAGCCACAGCGGTCGAAGATTCCTGTGCATGAAGAAAGAGCGTTTTGACTTGGAGCAGAGGGCTGGGACTGTGGCTCAGCAAGAAAAGACCTGATTTAGTTGAGTCAAGTTAATCAGCCCGGGGGTAGAACAAATTACAAGTGTAGACAACAGTCCCTCCTGATATGTTGAGTCAAGCTAGACTAGCAAAGCCAGCAAGGTGTGTGCTTGTAATTTATCTCGATGTACGTCGTCTGTAACCCTGTGGTTCTTCTTGGCATAAAGTGGATTGCGTGCTCTAAATGGCTGCCTGAGTATATAACAAACCAGCTTAGAGGAGGAAGAGCCCTGGGCAGGCTGGCTATGAACTTGGTGGAATTCCACTTTCAAGCGAATGTTCTCTAAGTCTCCCAGCTGAGACTTAAAATGCTGTCCTTTTAAGGCTCACGTATCTTTATGTTAAGGTGTTTTGTTTGTTTTGCTGGTGTTGAGCTTTGATATATTTTTTAAGTAAGTAGATCAGTCTAAACCACTGGTTTTACCGTTGTGTGCTTTTTAGTACCAGGAGCTCAGTCAACCATTATAAAAGTACTGACTGTATTTTATAGGTCATAGGACTCTTTGGTGTAAAAGATTAAGGAGTTGAGTTACAGGTACCCAGAGAGTTTAGACTTGTATGTCATTCATAGCTTCCCTTCCTGGGTTACCCTCGCTTCAAAGGCCAGAACTATTTATGTTTTACTTCCTTTAGTAATAGGTAAGCACAACCATTATTTTTTTACTACCTGACCCTTGAATTTTCAGGCTCTGGACTGTACATATTCACCCACTTTCCTGACAGCCTTGGGGTATTTCTGCTTTAAAAGCCACCGAATTTCTTTTTTTTTTAAATTAATTAATTTATTTATTTACTTATTGATTTTTAAGTAATTTCTATGTCTAACGTGCAGCTTAAACTTGCAACCCAAGATCATGAGTCTCATGTTCCACTAACTGAGCCAGCTAGGCACCCCAAAAGCCACTGAATTTCTTTAAAATCATGCCGTTTTATATATCTGCATGTAACTACTGTCCATATGTCGTTTCTCATTGTCTTCAGGAGACAGATATTAGCATGAGCACATGCACAGATGAAATATGTTTTACCTTCTCCAGCCCTAATCAGAATCAAAGTCAGAAATCTGGGGGGAAATAATTAGAATAAACAAGAAAAATAAGGAGTTTGTGTTTTATTAAACATGCCTCATTCCAGTGAAAAACTCTGAAGCATTGATTCATAAATTGATAAAATGTGCAATTGCCAAAATACAAAATGTCATTAGTAAGCAGACATGTGGGATGTACTCAAACTTCACTCTTTATCAAAGAAATGTAGTATTTTTTTGGTCTTGACTCAGGGTCATCAGTTCAAGCCCCGCATTGGGTTCCATGCTGGGCATGGAGCCTACAAGAAAGAAAGAGAGAAAGAAAGAGAGAGGGAGAGAGAGAGGAAGGAAGAAAATGTAGTGTTTTTTTTTAAGCAAAGGAAACAAAAATCCTTAAAAGAAAAGTAACTACCCACAATTTAAAACATGGAACCTTGAAAGTATTAAATTCAGAAAATAAAAATATTCAAAAAAGAATAACATCTTGCTACTCTCTTGCAAAGGTGCCTGGTTACCATATTGTACATCACTGGTATGAGTAATATGCTAGAGCCATTGTGAGAAGCATTTTGGTAGTGTGTGAAGAATCACAAAAAAATGTTTTTGACTCTTTGACTCTGTAATTCCGCTCCAGTGTCTGTCAAAGGCACTGTAAAAACAGAAAATGCACAGGATGTCCTTACAGCAGTATTTATAAGGCAAAATTGCAATGTTCTTCACCAGAGGAATAGTAAAGAAATTATGGAAATCATACTAGTTTGAATATTATGCAGATATTTAATGATTGCTCCAAAGATGAGTAACATTATATATATATATATATATATATAATATATAGATAATGTTGTTTTTGTGAAGACTGTACATGCAACATCTCTGTGATTGGCATCTCCCATGCGCCTGTGTGACTCAGAAATCGAGGAGTTTTCCTTGACACGCCTCTGTCCCCTCTAGCCCTCCAAAGTTCCTTCCTCACTTGAGGACACACCTCGCCCGCTAAGTAGCTCTGAACACTTCCTGCCTTTCTTCTGCTTCGCCACCACCATCCTAGTCTAAGCACACGCCTCTCTGTCCTGGACCCTACAAGCCTCTTGACTGGGCTGCTCTTCTCCCCTGGAATCCCTCTCCACCTTTAGCTAGGATCTTTTTAATTATTGAGGTATAATTGAAATATGGCATTATATTCATTTCAGGTGTGCGCGTAATGATTCGATATTTGTATACACTGAAAACTGATCACCATAGTAAGTCTAGTTACCATCCATCACCACGCATAGGTACAAATTTCTTTTTCTTGTGATGAAGACTTTTAAGATCTTTCTTAGCAGCTTTCAGATATGCACTGCGGTATTATTAAGAATACTCACCAAGCTGTACATTACACCCCAGGACTGACTTATTTTATAACTAGAAGTTTGAACCTTTTGACCTTCTTCACCCATTTCTTCCACCTCCTGTCCCCCATCTCTGGCAACCATCAGTCTGTTCTCTGTGTCTAGGAGCTTGATTTGTTGTTGTTTAAATTCCACATATAAGTGAGATCATATGGTAACTGTTTTTCTCTGACTTATTTCACTTAGCATAATGACTTCAGGTTCTATTCACGTTGCTGCAAATGGCAAGATTTCATTCTTTTTTATGACTGAATAGTATTCCATTGTGTGTATATGTGTGTATAATTGGATTTGTATTGTACATATATATAATATTGTATTTTGTATATATGGAATTAAAATTGTATTTGTATTGTATTTTGTTTTTCCATACCATTACAATTCCATAGGTGCATATACTTTTTGAGTTAGTTTTTTCATTTTCTTTGGATAAATACCCAGAATTGGAATTACTGGATCATAGGGTAGCTCTATTTTTAACTTTTTGAGGCACCTCCATACTGTTCTCCACAGTGGCTGCACCAGTTGCATTCCCACCAACAGTGCACGAAGGTTCCCTTTTCTCCGCATCCTCTCCAGCACTTGTTATTTCTTGTCTTTTTGGTAATAGCCATTCTGCCTGGCGTGAGGTGATATCTCATTGTGGTTTTGATTTGCATTTCCCGAATGATTAGTAATGTGGAGCATCTTTTCGTGTGCCCACTGGCCATCTGTGTCTCTTCTTTGGGAAAATGTCTGTTCAGCTCCTCTGTCCATTTTTAAAATCAGATTGCTTGGTCTTTTTGCTACTGAATTGTATGAGTTCTTTATATATTTTGGTAATTAATGCCTTATCAGATATATAATTTGCAAACACTTTCTCCCCTTCAGTTGGTTGCCTTTTCATTTTGCTGATGATTTCCTTTGCTGCACAAAAAGTTTTTAGTCCAGGATGACCTTTTGAAAATGCAAACGTGGTGTGTCATGTCGCTGCCACATCAATGAGGCATTCTTGGTGCTGTAGGGCTAAACCCCAGACTGTTCACCCCAAATGTTCGCTGCCTGATCTAGCAGCTGCCTCCCTCTCAGCTCTACCCTGGGCCCCTTGCTTCTTTCCTTGGGGGCATTTGCCCTAGGGCTGCTACTGCTCTGCCTAGAAAGCTCTCTCTCTCCTAGAACCACCTACTTGCTACCCCTTCATCCTTCAACATTCAGGTCACATGTCATGTTCTCAGGAAAATCTTTGCTGCTGCCCCAGGTGCTCTCCTAGCACCTGTTTACTTTTCTATTGTTTGCCCCCACGGGGTGTAAATTCTGTGAGGGCAAGGACTTGACTTGTTCACTGCTCTGTACCCAGAGTTCAAACATGTGTTGAATGAATAAATCACACCCGCCTCTCTTGGTTATTTTTCATCTGTATTGTGACTGGGCCTGGATCTGTCTCTCTTATTAGATGGTGAATCCCATGGGGTGGGAGCCATGTCTGCTCTGTTCAGTACTGTATCCCTGCATGCACCCTAGGAGGCCTTCTACAAATGTATATTGAATAAATTTTATTATGACCATGTGAAAAAACACCAAATAGATAATAGTGATTGTGTTAGGACTGCGAAAATGTCACTGATTTTTTTTTCTCTATCTACAAGAAAAATTATAATGGAAAGAAACCCCAACAATATAAAAATTCACAAACAAAAAAAATAGGTTCATATATTATATTTACTGAATAAACATAATTAAAAAGTTAAAAATAGAAATGATACCTATAATTATTCTGCCCTAAGAGAGCAGGTGTTCTGATTTTTTCCCCAGTGTGTGTAGCATTTTACATAGCTTGGAATAGATAAAACCTGCATTTTGTTATTCCCACTTCATGCTATGTGACTTGCCCAGGACGCTGCATTGCCTGCATAATTATTTTTAGAAACAAATTTGTGTACAGGGAGAGGGGCTGTTTCTTCAAGATATACTTCCTGAAGTAGAATTCAAACTGTAGGAGTCTTCCCACAGACGTATGGATTTCTGACTTTATTGACCGGAAGTTGGGAAAGAAACAGACTGTGATGGGAGCATAAGCCTGGAATGAGTGCTTGAGGTGAAATGAAGTGAAGTGTGATGATTTTCAAAGAGAGTCAATGTTTCATCAAGCCTCTAGTAAAAATGAATAAATACAGTTAGATTGTTTGGAGAATTCTGAAGTTGGGTAACTTGACTGTGCTCTGAGATGAGGGGGATACGTTGAGAAGTGGGGGGGGGTTGCTGAGTCTCAGGCTCAAACAACTGGGGAGGACTTCAAGAACATAGAAGTGGTGAACAAATGTGGGACATTAATAATGAGGCATTGACAAGTTGTAGGCAGCCAGCACTGATTAGAAACAGTTACTTGTGGTCCCTTGGTTTGTTAGGGAAGTGGCAGTAGAGACAGGAGTGGCCAGGTGTCAGAGGGACAGCCATGACACAGGGAGGCACCCAGGCGGGTGTTGTGGGCTGGACATGACGACTGCTTCCTAATGTGTTTCAAAGTGCAAGTCTGGGCAGGATGACCTCTGGCTTCCTTCTCGATTATTTTATAAAATGACAGTATCATAGCCCCAAGCAGGAGCCTGAGTTGCAACCATCTTGGTTCATTACCTTTAACCCCAAATTTGCCACTCTGCTCCTGTCTTGCTCACCATCTTCTCCATCATACAAACTCCCCGGCCCTGGTGCTTCACAGAGGACGCTGGATAAAGGGTAACTGCTGCAGAATCACATGAACTTCTTTCCCAAACAGCAGAACTTCCCAAGCTTGGACCCGATCAATGAGCCCAGTGCTGTGTGAAACTGACCACTAAGAGATTTACACCATGTACTTCAGACTCGCCTTTCTCCTCTGTCTGCCCCGTCCTGCGCTCACTCTTCTTCTCTCTGTCTCTCTCTCTCTCTCTCCCTCTCTCTCTGGATTAAGCACCTCTCATTTCCAAACAGTTCTAGGGTTTTCCTGAAATAGAGAAAATGATCTGTTTTAAAAAAAGAGAGAGAGAGAGAGAAGAACCAGTGATTAAATCACAACCAGCGGTTTAATTAAGGACTCAGCAATATTTTCATTTGAAAGAGGTCAGAGCACAGAGGGCAGGGGAAAAGGATAAAGAAGGAATGATAGGACTTCAGGTCTGGTGTTGGGAGGGTGTGGGGCAGACGCATTTGTGCTCTAGATGGCTTTTCCTATCTTCTCAAGTCACACTGGCCTTGACTACTAAGCATTAGCTGGGTGCTCATTCATGGGCTTTCGTGTTTTTGTGTTTTTTATCTAAAATCATTATATTCAACCGTTTCTTTTCTGCATGTAAACATTTATCTTTGACCACTGGAAGGGCAAGTAAGGACCCTATCTGTTATGTTTGAAGTTGAATCCCTGCTGCCTACACTGGGACTGGTACATGGACATTGCTCAAGAAACACTGAATGAACGAATGAATGAATGAGTAATCAGAACTAGAATGTTCTGGTTTCTCCATGTCATTAAATCATCAATCATTCAACTGTATTATTAGGTCAGGTTCACAGAATGCTCAACCCAGGTTGTCATCACCAGCTTGATTATTTTAACAACTAGCAAAAACGTTTGGACTGTCATCGTAGTAGAAAAACACAGCTAAGATACGTACACAGTGGTGAAAAGGGAATTCTGACTAGAGCCAGTTTCCCCCCAGACTCAGAGTTTATGCAGCTCTCCCACTAGGTCAAGTTTAGCCTCCTATCACATGAGTGTGGACTTGATATGACGAAGTTTAAAGGATGCACTGACATTTTTGTTCTATTTCAGCAAACTCCAGAAGACAAAGAGGGATATCAGATGGCTTCAAGGAGTGACTGGCGAATGGTTTGAAGAAATTCAAAGAAAAAAGTTCTGCAATGAAACGGATGTTAGCCAAATGTTAAAACAACCACTTACATACAGACTAAGGAAGGGGATGGCAGAAAATGGTGAGAAAAAAATTTAGATCTAGATTTTTTGTCGTACAGCACAGCATTCTAGATAATGACTCAGTGGGTCTCCAATTTAACAATCCATGTTTAGGACTATTTTTAAATCATAAGTTACAAAAGTTTTATGATCTAACATATAATAAAAAGAGTGAACTGAAAATGTGCTATAATGTCTTGGGGGTATGTTTTTAGAATCAGGCAAGATAGCACAGTGATTAAGAACACAGACATGAATATTTTTTAAAAAAAGACTTGGATTCCGGTCTCCACCCTCTCTGTATTCTCTATTCTCTCAGAATCCATGAGACAGTTCAAGTTACTTATTCTCTATAAGCTTCAATTTCCTTGCCTTTAAATGGGTATGATGCGAGACCTCATAGGGTGGTTGTGTATGTATAAGGCACTAAGCTAGAACACAGTGAGCACTTAAATAGAATGGGATGATGGTGCAGAAGAAGGGGGAGATGGGGAGAGAGAAAGGGAGAGAGGGGATTATGGGAGAACGTGGTAAAGAGCCATCACCCTTCTGGAATTTCGGTAACTCAAATTCCATGAGTAAATGCCTTCTTTGAACATCCCAACTATGTGACTACTCACACGTCGATTATCTTCACCCATCACTTTTTTTTTTAATCTGCAAATGAGGATAAGAAAACCCACTTTCACAGGACTATTGTGAGAATAACAAAGTGCATTGAACATTATAAACTCTTAAAACAGTGTGTAGAGTATCTATCTTCTTACTGGTATAGTCACATTGACGACTTCTCTTGGTGTTTTACTAGCATTAGTAGCATCAAGAATCATGTGACAATATTTCCTAAAGCTATATAGACAATATTTTACAACTCCCTTAATAAACAAATCTATCTAAAAAGACTCATAGTTCAGACTTTGAAGTTAACCCCATATATACCATGCTGACTTTCCCCTTCCCTTGAATCCCTCTAGTATTTATAAATTCAGCGTGTCCAAATATATTACAGTATTATAGACTTTGTATATGTTGATCTTGCCTTAGAATTTTTAATGCTCACATGTATAACTATATGTTATCTGTACATACATTAGTCATGTTTATATTACAAGCAGTCACACATTTTTTTTAAAGATTTTATTGATTTATTTGACAGACAGCCAGCGAGAGAGGGAACACAAGCAGGGGGAGTGGGAGAAGATGAAGCAGGCTCCCAGTGGAGCAGGGAGCCCGATGTGGGGCTTGATCCCAGGACCCTGGGATCACGCCCTGAGCCAAAGGCAGATGCTTAACGACTGAGCCACCCAGGTGCCCCAACAGGCAGACACACATGTAAACTATATGTATAGGAAATACACATACACAAGATTTTTGGTGGGAATAAAGAACACTCTAAATGGCTTAATTTCCTTTTCCTTTACTTCTTTGGAGTAAAAAGTTACACGCTGTCTACCACTATGGTTTTAATGCACTAAGATAAAAATGTCTGAAGGACAGGGTGGCTAGAAGCACCCCGAAAGTTGAACGAGAGCCGTGACACCTTACGTTGGGCTTTGGATGGCTTTGCGCAGCTGGTGCGCGGGGAGGGACGTTCCACAGAACTGCGGTTCACAGGATGTATTGAAAGGCACCCTACTCTTTGTGAGGATTTTCTCTACTCAGCAAAGCCATCAGAGACACGGGGCTCCCCTGACTCCCTATGGTCTTCATGTGGGGATGCCTGCTGCGTTCTCCATCTGCATCGAGAGGTGGGAAGCAAGTGTGAAGTCTTCGTTCTCTGAGATATATTTACCTGGAAATATTGAGTGATGCCAGATTTCTATAATTTCTTTCTAGATTCCATGGAATTACAAACATCAAGATCTAAAAATACACCTAATCAAAAAAGCCTGACATCCATTTCTTCTCGGCTGAGCTTCAGATCATCATTTGCTTCCCTGTTCTCGTTCAGAAAATCCAGAAAGGAGACTTCAAAGCTTCAGTCCCTGGGACAGAAAGGGTGAGTTAAACTCGATCATGTGATAGCTCTGATGCCAGAGGCAGGGAGCCTGTTTTGTGTTCGGAATGTTTAATGTTTGTACTCAGACTTAAAATGCAGGTAGTCACAGAGGACACAAGACTAAGCTTTCAGAGGGACAAAGTCCTTCTGAAACCATGAAACTTGGCTCTTTTGAAAGCCAACTTCTAACCAATCGCACAGATCCCAGGTAGTGCACTCGGTGAATAATGGGTTAAATGTTGGGAAATGCTCGTTGACTTTCTCCACTGTTTCAAGAACCCAGTGTACGCCCCAATCAGGAAGATATCTTTAAATCAAAACTGCCTGTTCCTCGGGGATATGTGTATCTGTGGTCACAAGGAGAGACAGGGTAAAAAGATGAAATGAAAGTAAACGAGATGAGCAACGAGAGTAGAGAAAACTTGCATTTTAAAATTGAGGGAATAAAGCTATTACCGTGTCGAGCAGTATTCAGGACAGCGGCTCTGAGGTGGGGACCCAGAATTTAAGCTTAAGGTGAAGGAAGGGAAGCTTTTGGACAGGCATCATTCCAGAGAGTTCCCAGCGTAGAATGGTGTAAATCAGTTCATCTTGACTCATAGGTTTTTGGATTGTTTTGTGAAAAACAAGCAAGGCTTTGCTTACATGCAATTGAGCTGACTGCTAAATATTTTCAGCATGTCTTCCTGGTTGAAAAGCTCCCCACCCTCTTAAGGTGTTGGCCTCACACGTGACGTGTGCCGTCAAACCATTAAGAGTGCGTTGCTGCACCGAAATAGGAGGTGCTAGAGGTCACTCCTGCTGGGACAGTAAGTGGCACGCCGCTTGGTGGAGCAGGCAATGAGGCTCCCGAACCTGGAGAAAGAACGCTGTCCTCCCCTCTCGGGTGGATGGAAGGTGTTTTGCTCCCAGCTTTCACCTGAGCCTGCTTTTGTCTTTGCTGAAATAACAAAGAGCTGAACAGAATGTAGATTTATGTGACTGTCTTTACCAGAGTCACTTGCAAGAAAGTACTCTGCAAATAGGTGAGTTTCTTTTCTTTGTAAAAATTTTTGAAACGCTAGTAATCCTCTGGTTTGGGGATTTAAAATCGAAGGGTACTTCCTTTGGAGGGAATGAGTATCAAAAGAAATATTCCTGATGTGTGGTGTAGCTGGGACCTGTGATGGAGTTTGTGTTTTAGGTGATTTTCTTTAAGGCAGAGTTTTATACAGCTGAACAATCTAACATCAGTAAAACCAGGAAAAGTTGAGGAACCTGTTCACTCTGTGGACACGTTATTTCCAAGCTCATATTGCAAGTCACTGCAAAAGTGGATCAAAGCAGACAGCAAATCTAGAATCTTCCAGCTGGGTATCATGTTTTCTGGTTACAGACCAAGGTGAAAAAAATTGCGACTTCGCAAAATTCTATTTAGCAACCATCCTTCTTGTGTGCCAACATGACTTGCAGCTTTCTTTTAACGTGAAACATGAAAATCAGGAGCAGAAATGAAGCAGATTTTGTCCTTTAAGTATATGTGTATGTGAAGCAGTTTTAAGAATTTGTCTTCTCTAAATACACTTTACTTTCAAAACATAAATGGAAATAAATATTTCTTAATTGTGCTGGTGCAGAATATCATGAAGGCACTGTTGTTTTTTGCTCCTAAGAAGTTTCGGTAGATAAACTGCAAAAATATGTCCTTTTTATTTTTTTTAATTTATTTTTTTAAATGATTTTAGTTATTTATCCATTTGACACACACAGAGAGAGAGAGAGAGAGAGAAAGCATGAGTAGGCAGAGTGGCAGGCAGAGGCAGAGGGAGAAGCAGGCTCTCCGCTGAGCAGGGAGCCCAACGCAAGGCTTGATCCCAGGACCCCGGGATCATGACCCGAGCCGAAGACAGATGCTTCACCAGCTGAGCCACCCAGGAACCGCTGTCCTTTTTATTCTTAAATATGTGCGTGACCTAAATATTTGGATATAAATCCTTAGTGGGGAGGAGAGGGGGCAGGGGGTGGTTTTATGGAGTGTTGTGCTATGGTAGGACTATAAATTGTGTGTTGTACATTTCCAGGGACTCTTTACTCTTAAGTAGAGCCTACCTTTCTTTGGCGGTTCTGATCTTTTGAAATACAAAATCAGCCTTCCAAATACATGATTCAGGAGCTCCTCCTTGCCTTCAACTGCACCAGGAAGAACTGACAAGGGCCCAGGAAAGCACAGTCATCCTGTGCCAGTAGCTGTCAGGTTCCTACTTGCCAGAGCCATCTAGGCTCTAGTTTGTCACCCTCGGTGCGGTGCTTTGGAGAACAAGTCAGCAAAGCAGTCGAGAAGATCTTTTGCAAAGATTTTCCCCTCCAGGCAAAATAGAGCCTTCTGTTCAGCCCTAAAGGACTCGAGTATCAGAGAAATTTCTTTTCCTGGTTTAAGCTGTGGTTTAACCAATAAATGACACTGAATCATGGGGAACTCTCCTCAGAAGAAAATGCATTTGTGATTTCATCAGATATTTACTTCAGAAAGACCAGCCAGTAAAAGTATATGATATACTGAAACTTTGATTTCCTGTTAGGAGTGGATAAAAAGCCATGGGAACATGGGATTGAATGAATTAACAAAAAGGCAAAAAGTTTTGCCATTTCTTCTTCAAATATGATGAGTTTCTCCTCCCAAATCTATGCATTTCCCAAATTATCCCATTATTTTCTTTAAGATTCTATCTATTTATTTATTTATTTGAGAGAGAGAGAAAAAAAAAAGAGCAGGGGGAGGAGCAAAGGGGAAAGAATTCCAAGCAGACTCCACGAGCTGAGCCCGGAGCCCAATTTGGGACTGGATCCCAGGACCCAGAGATCATGACCTGAGCCGAAACCAAGAGTTGGACACTCAACCGACTGAGCCACCCAGGCACCCCTATCCCGTTATTATTTTAATCCTATTTGTAAATGATTTAGCTATATCCCCTGTGACCCCCTCCCCAACCCCAGGAAAAAGGAAAAATATTTTCTACTCATGTTTCAGTTTGTTTTACATTCAAGAGAAGTATACATGTATATTGTATCTTTCCCTATAAGTCCTGTCTCCTCCTGTCTTGTGGTAGGGCTTCTAGTGTCTGTGGCACAGTGCTCAGCATGAAATTTCAATAACCTAGAGCCTTAGAAATTCCTTCTGCAGACTTCAGCAAGTACCCAAGAGTGTAGGGTATGAGCTTACACATGCAGTCTTCCTGGCTGCCAGAGGGGATCTGGGATCATAGGATCCAGACCCCCATGATTCCAACAATGCCCTCCCCGCCGTGAATACGTGCTTTGCGCCCCTCCGTGTCTCATGCTACCACGCGATCCACAGCGAAGTCGCCCCTTCAGGGGGGCCGCTTACATTCTCAAAACTGTGTCACCAAGTGCTGCTAGTTCATGAGGGCGATTTTCGGGATGTGGATCCTCCCCCCTCCTCCATTGTAATCCCAAGGACGAGGGCAAAGTGGAAAGACAAGGGAACTAGTAAATCAGGCTCAAGAGTAGCTTGTCCAGTTCAATGTAAGATCCCCTCTTTAAGAACCATCACAGTGCTTAGCATGTGTAAGTACCCGCTGCGTGGTGGTGATGAGAGCGGGCAGCGGCTCTTGGCGGGGCTGAACGTGCGCCCCTTACCCTGAGGCTTCGGGAGGATTTTATTTTTCCCTTGAGATGCGAACAGCCTTGCTGGACCCACCTAGCTGCTCCTCAGACATGCCCCAGTTTGCCTGATCCACAGGGTGTACACAGATCTAGCTGCAACCCCAGGTTACGTAAGCAAGACATTCAGCTACTGTTTTGGAAAATTGAAAAGGCAGATTATTTTTTTTCCCCTGGATCCTGGCCATTCTCTTTTTCTCTCTGTCCCTCACTACACATGCCGCTCACTACAAATGCCTGAGTTCAAAGACACACAAATCCAAGACACCTTGATGGAAGAGAAGTCAGAGTCAGTGAGATCCTTCTTTGGAAATGCTCCTTCCGCGAACCCAGGTGTGGTCTCCACCGGGTGTGAAGACACGAGGAAGAGGCGCGACAGGGGGAGTGGTTTTGAGTTTCATCCTGGGTGGCCAGTAGTGTTCCCAGGCTGATCATTAGTATAATCTCATCAGCAATTTAAAAATAATGACACTCAGGCCCCAACTCGGAGATTCTGATTCAGAAGGTCTGAAGTAGGGCACAGGGAACTTCATTTATTTGTTTATTTTAAATTCTCTGGGGTATTCGGGTGCTCAGCCAGGTTTGGAAACCTCAGTAGCCTAGCTTCCTATTCCCACTGCAGGAAGAGCCATCAGAGCACCCTGCGTGGGTGCTGTTAGCCCAGATGATAGTTTCTCTTCTGCTTATTTATCGAGCTTTTATCAGAGTCTTACTCTGAATCAGATACTGTGGTTAGTACTGAGGATAAAACTGTGAAAATAAGGTACAGTTCTTTTCTGGAGAATTCTGTAATCCAGTGGGGAGCAGAGGGGCATTGCATGCGGTCAGGCCAAGGTGCCCGCAGAACTCTAGGACGTGGCAGAACATCATGGGCTTATGTATTTCTTACGGCAATTTTCTGGCAAATGACAGTAGGTATCTTGAGGAAGAGGTGCAGTGTAAAATTCACACAGGGATACCATCTGGCCTCTCTGCGGCCTGGGTGACAGCCGAATACACCGGTGATTATGGTGTCATATGGTGAGTGCTAGGGAGGGTGCATGGTATTCTGGCCATGAGAACATATAGGAGAAGCACTTAACTCAGACTTGGGGACCAGAAGCCTTCCTGGAAGAGGAGAGCCATTGCCAAAGGACATACAGGACTGAGCTTCGTAATTAAGAGTCGGGAGGTTGCACCAGGCAGAAAAACTGACACAGCCAAGGTATGGAGACTGGAAAAAGCAAGAACTCATCTAGGTCACTGAGATTCAGTGACCCAGTATAAGTTGAGACCAGTAAGAGATGGAATGGGAAAGGTTGGCAGAGGCCATAACACAGGGACCGGTGGTACTAAGGACATGCAGTGTTAAGAAGCTTGGATTTGATCCTATAGACAATGGGACAGCATTAATTACTTTTACTTTAATACCATTTTCCCTTATTTTATATGTATGTATATATTTTATATATGTGTGTGTTTCTCTTATATATATGTGTATGTATAAAAATATCCAATATATATATTGGGTAAAGTCACCCACAACCTGCTGCCCTACACAAACACTAAAATATTTTGGTGTATTCAGTGCATATGTGCAGGTACAAATGTCTATCTTATCCATTGTTAGCCTTCCTTCCTTCCTTCCTTCCTTCCTTCCTTCCTCCCTCCCTCCCTCCCTCCCTTTCCTTCTTTCGTTCTTTCTCTCCATGCCCAAGGTGGAGCCCAGTGTGGGGCTTGAACTCACAACCCTGAGATCAAGACCTGAGCTGAGATCAAGAGTCGGACACTCAGCTCACTGAACCACCCAGGTGTCCCTCTGTTGCTAGTTTGTAAGCAGAAGAATGACATGATCAGATCTTCATTTTATGAAGATCATTTTAGTGTGGTGATTCTTGACCAGGGGCAATTTTGCCCCCCAAAAGACATTTCTGATTTTCACAACTGAAGGGTGGGAACTCTGGGCATCCAGTGGGTAGGGGGTCAGAGATGTTGCCAAGTACCCCATGTTGCTACAACCACCACCCCCAAAGAAATGCCCGTAGTGCCGAGGTTGGGGGATTGATCTGGGTGCAGCACAAAGATCAGACTCGAGGGGGGCAAAACTCAAGTCAGAGAGACCAGGTAAGGGACTGTTAAGATGACAGATGAGGTAGCAGGCAGGGAGGAGGGCAAACAGCGGCCAGATTCATGCACGACTTAGAACGTAGATTCAGGAGAACCTGCTGATAGGATGTAGTGGGCGAAGAAGGAGGAGGAATGGAGGTGAACTCTCCACTCCGACTTAGGATACTCAGCAGGTGCTGGTGATGAAAGATTGTTGGAGCAGATGTGATGAGACTAAAAAGGAACACATTTGCTTATTTATTCAATGAAGAGTGCTCAAGGAACACTGTGCATGGCGCTATGGAAGGAAGCATGCAGCCCTTGCTTTCTTGGGCTTTAGTCCGGTGAGGACACAGAACAGAAATAGAGAAATGTAGAATGCTAGTGCTAAGTTGGGGAAGTTTCACATGCTCTAGGAGCACATCTGAGGGAGTGTATGGTAGATTAAGTCTGGAGCCCAAGAGGTCTTCCAGGGAAAACGACATCAATAGTGATTGCTCAAGCAGATGAGAGTTGTCCAGGCAAACAGGTGGTAGAAAAATGTTTCAGGCACATTCTATGCAGATGCTCAGAGCTGTGTCAGTTCCCCATGGCAGAGGGATATACAAAGGGGAGATACGAGGCTGGAGGGTGTATGGGGACTAGATCATATAGAGCCTTATAAGTGCAGAGAAGAATTTGAACTTTCACCTGAGAGCACATGGGAATCATAAAATGTTACACTGGGAAGCAGCATGATTCACTTTGTGCGATCACCGTAGCTGAAGTGTAGAGTGGATTGGAACAAAACTGGAGGGAGAGGGACGAGTAAGGGACTAGTGCAAACATAAAGGCAACAGACAATGAATGTCTTACCTGGGGTATAAATGGGGGAATGGCGAGGTATGGGGGATTCCTGATTGTTCGTTGATTGGATAGGAAGTAGTAAGCGTGGAAGGAGGACATGGAGTCCGTTTGGGACACGGAGGGGCTGAGTGGCCTGTGGTCATCCAGATGGAGCTCCTCAGCAGCCAGTGCTTAGAGCATGCTCCGTCAGGACGTGGGGGAAGTCACCTGGGGTTCCGGTTTTTAAAAAGAATATTCTTGAACCATGCTCTAATGTACTAAGTGAGAATTTCTTAATGGTATCTGCAAAGGCATAGAGACAAGAGTGGCTATTTTATGGAAGTGAAATACGTTCCGTGAAGTCTAACTTACAGGTACCTATAGATGAGCGGAGTGTGGGGGGCATAAGGCTTGAAGGGTGAGCGGTGGTCTGGGAGGCTCATCAGACGAAAGAAGAGCCTTGCATCAAGTTGAGATTTTGGATAATACCTTGTAAGATGCTAAGCAGGGGACTGGTGTGATTGCGTGTGCATTTCAGACAGATCTCTTTGTGGTATGAAGGATGGAGAGGAGTCCAGGAGAGACATTATAGAAGTCTCATAGGCAGAAGGAGTGCGTTGGAGACATGGGGTTGTGTGTGAGAGACCTTCAAGCTGTGGCCTCCGCAGGGCTTGAGAGCAAATGCAGAAGAAGCGGTAGCTTTGTGTCCCTTGAAATCACTGGTCCAGAGCACTTCTGCCAGCAGAGCTCCCGTGATACCACTGCTGCTTTTATTCACTCTGCAAGTGAAAGCTGTTCACATCAGAAACATAAATTTACTTTTAGGAGGGCCTGAGAGTGGGTGTGGAGACTCTGGGCCTCCAAGCCACCTGAGTCCTACACCCAGCCAGTAAATCCACAAGGGCACACGGGGCCTCACACACCGTCAGGGGACATGTATCTCCCCCCACCCCCCTTGCACAGCACTCCCTCGCACTTGGTGGCACTCTGTCATGCTCCTGCCGTCCTCTAAGTCACCCTCCTGCCTCTCTCGGGAACTGATCCCTGACCCGGCTGCCGTGCTCCAAATCAGATTCGGGACTTGGGGAGCCGCGTGGGCGCACCGTGAGGGCTGCAGCCCCTGAGGCTCTGGAAAGAGGCTTCACGCTCTGGCATATTCTCTTGGCTCCGGCGAAATTGAATTACTTGCCAGTTCCCAAGCTCCCTGGCTCTTGCCCATCTCCAGGTTTTTGCTTATGGTGTTCCTCGCCTTTCATACCTGTTCAACCACCACCTTCCCCCTGTCCCCTTTCCTGCTTGCCCCCCAGCAAGTGCTCACCAGCACCTCTGCATGGTCTGAGCGTTTAACTTAACATCTCTTTATCATCTGCATCACCTCTTTGCTTGTATCTGGGCTCTTTATGTATCTATTCATTCCTACTGCAAAAGCTCTTCGAGAGCAGGGTCCCTATCTCAGCCCTATTTGTTTCCGCCAAAGCGCTCAGAACAGTGCCTGGCAGGAAGGCAGCCTGGCAGGCTCAGTAAGGCTGTAGGGGGGAAAGATTAAAAATAAAAGCAATATTCAAGTTCTAGATATTATTCATTTAGAGCTGGTGTTTCAGAGTAATGTGAAACACAGTCCATGATATTAATTTCAATTTCTGTTTAAAATTTGAGCTAAACTGTCAACTATATCTGGATATCTTTAACATATAAAACTGTTTGGCTTCCCAGGTTTTATTCCCAGCTCTGGGGAACTATGTATGAAGCAGCTAGGAGTTCGAATAAAGTAAAACCGTATCTTGCCACTTTTGACTGATCTCACCTAAAGTCATAGTTCATTGGTCTAATGCTCAGTTCCCTTTGCTGTTTTCTTAGAGAAGGAGAGGACCTCATTTCCTACAGAGCAGTGAGTCATTACCATCTATTAAATCTTAAGCTGTAATTCAGGCAGAGTGCCCCTTGGCATAGGATTATGGATCTAAAAGATCAAAATCTATCTCAATTTGGGACCCATGTCTTGTAAATTTTTCACCTACTGAAACTGAGAGAGGCTACATAAACAGTACAAGCATAATTGTTCTCCAAGATGGTTTCATAGTGAATAAGGCATCTTTATAAAAATAAACACCCAGAAGCCATCTTTGTTGGGTTTGCTTTTTAAAAATTCCCGTGTGAATTGTTGAGTCTGGCCCTGACCTAATCTCTCTTTAAAATAAAAGTGTATGGAAATAGAAAATCTGTTGCCCGTTTGCAAGAAGAGTCCATGCGCCAGACTGGTTAAGAAGGCGTGCTCCGGATTTGAGGAGCCTGTGGCCGGCTCTGAGCTCATCTGCTAACTGCACACTGGGCTGTGTCTTCTAACTTCTCTTTGCCTCCGTCTCCATCTGTAAAACGACAGCAGTCATAGTATCCGCTTCTCAAGAGTGATATCTTTAAATGAGGTCACATGTGCACACAGCATGAGAACACTGACACATAGTAAGCCTGCAACACGTGTATACTATTTTTGTTATTATGTCTTTATGCAAATTATGTCTTAATGTAACCACCACTATGTAACTTCTTTTTGGCTACCTGAGTATTAAAGATGTAAAGCGTTGATCCTAAACAGTCATAGGAAAAGGTTTCTGAGATTTTTTTCAACAATGCACTAACCAAGAAATGTCTTCCTTTAGGACGTTAGAAATACATCTAATATGTTCTCAAGTTATTAAGATATAACAGCACATGTGCTGGTGATTTTCCTCCCAGTAAAAGTTAGGCACTTCTTCAAAGAAATTATTTCACATTCTTTCCACAGATACGACAGCCATGCAGGACCTCCTGTGTCTGTGAGGCAAACCATTACGGTGAGTAACCAGAAACTAAAGGTTACGCTAAGGAATTCAGAATTAGTGAAATTCCTGCTTGGCTGCCTATGCAAGATAGGCCTCTCCTTGGCTCAGTTTTAAATTTACTTTAGAAGCTTAGATTTGCCCTAGAGAGTTCAGTTTCCCAACTGCTGTAGGTCTCTGGGTGGCTCTGCCAGGAAGGAGTGAGACCATCATGGGTCCCCTCGTGCCGTCGTGGCATCTCTGATATTCCACCGTGGATCACTGCGCTACAGTCTTGAAGCGCTGGGCAGCAGAAGAGGTGAGAGGCATCCACTGCCACTCTTGCAGGCCACTGTGGGTCTGGGCTTGACATCTTGTGGACAAGATCATCATTTGTGTTCAGAGTGGAAGCCACTGATCAGTGGGATGCATTTGGCTGGAACAGTTTCACAGGGAGAGACTGGCCCAACACAACCCTCCACCGAGCGCTTCAATTTAAATGTATCTACTTGCTTACAGGATGGAGCAGCTGGACATTTTTTGTGTCCTGCTTTTTCGTGGTCTTTTGATCTTCACATGCCTGTGTCTTACTGTGGTACTCATGTGTTTTGGAGATGAAAGAGAATGTTGGAAAGGACCTAAGAGTGCAGGAGGAGGGTCTTAGTACTAGTACCTCCCCCCGGCCCTGTCTCTCTTTACAGGAAGCCTGGTAGAATTCTGGTGAGGAGTATATATAAACAGAGGTTCTTTATTTCAGAGACAAAAGAGAGCCCCCTTTCCTCTTCAGAGTACTGCTACTTCCTTCCGAATAACACTGCCCCCATCGCCTTTACATGTGTGAGCCCAGCCACAGCACCAACAACCTGCTTCACTCTCTTGGAGAACCGCCATCAGCCGGCACTTGACCGAGATCATTCCATTTAATCCCCAGGGGAAGTCTATGAAGTATGCTATTATTATCCCCATTTTAAAGATGCAGAAACTAAGGTTTAGAAAATCTGAAAATCATGTTCAAGGTCGCTGGTAAATGGTAGAGTTGAGATTAGAAAATCTGGGTTTCTATAACTCTACAGCCAGAAGTCAGTAATGCCTACAGCTCTGTCAGCCCTGAAGCCTTGTTTGCTTACAAGCCCCGCTGGCTTACTATGGGCTGGCTCTCCTTTCACCGAGCAAGGGACTGAAGTGTCGTGCATCCAGTCCTGCTGCAAGATTCTTCCGTACTCTTGCTTTTCCTTGGAGAAGGACTCAGAGCTCACCTGCCCTACGAGTAGAGAGCTATGGGGTCTGAAGCATATGAGGAATGCAAAAAGAAATTGATAACCTAGAAGTTATCAAACTGTAGAGCTAATTTGGAATCCTTGGAATCTGAAAACCCAGTCTGAGGATTAATAATCTTTTGTTGGCACCATTGATTGCTGCTTCCATTTAACCGTTTCACTACTGGGAAGCATGTCCCTCTGCAAGGTGAGATCTGGGAAAATAAATGAAACTCAAGACAGTGATTGTTGACTCCAGTTAATAATTTTTATAAAATTTCAGAGAGAAACTGCTGAAAACAAAGGTTTTGTATGACGTGTAGATTTCCATTGTTTATTCATGGAAATCTTATCCCCTTAACCTGCAAACAGCTGGAAGTTGACCATTGGTGCTGAGGGGTTCTTGCCAAGATCTGAGGTAATAAACCTCTCATCACTTGGTTCGCAGCCTGACAGGAAGTTTACAAAGGGGATCCTGGTATTTTATAGGAGATTGTGCTACATTATTAGATGACCTTCCACTCAAAGAGAAGACAGCTGCCATGTAAATGTCTTCATCAGCTTAAAAGAAGCAAAGGGTTTCAGAAAACAGAATTTTTGGAGCCAGAGAGAAGGTTAGAGATTTGTAGCTCAGTGTTTCTCCCACCCTCAGCACTACTGACATCTTGGGCTGAGTAATTCCCCGTTGCGGGGGCTGTCCTGTGGATCACAGGATGTTTGGCACCATCCCTGGCCTCTGCCTACTAGATGCCAATAGTTCTCCTCCACTCGACTATGACAATCAAAAGTATCTCCAGAAATTGCCAGTGTTCCTTGAGGAGCACATTTCCCCCAGTGAGAGCCACCTCCTTACAAGGGAGGAAACTGAGGTCAAAGTAGTCACCATTTCTGAGAATGGAGATAAGGCATATAGCATTGGCTCCTTGATCACTCCATATTTCTGAACAGATTTTGGCTGGGCCTAATGTGAAGGCATCCTTCGAGCTCTGTGCCCCCAGAAACACATCTCCAGTGCACTTACCATATTGGGCCAGCGTGAGCTCCCTGCAGCTGGGACGGTGTCTGCTCACCTGCCTCTTCCCATTGCTTGACCAAACACTCAGAAATTGGAAGAAGAAATGAGTGAGTGCTTTTAAGCTTCAAGTGCAGTGGTGGACTTGACCTTTACAGGAAAGCAGACACAGAACAAATTCAGCAACACCTTGAAAAATTAATTTGTTGACTCTGCCAAGGTGTTTGATAACATCAGTGAGCTCAGGCTTCAACTCCAACAGTGGCCCTACAGGTTTGGCCACCCGAGGAAGTTCTCAAATGGTCTAAGGTTACTCCGTGACACAAGGTTTGTTTGTCCTGCCAGAATCGCAGACAAGAGCAGTAGAGTGAGCCGGATTGAGTAAAAGGCCTCATTTTGCTCAGCCTATTTTATGTACCATGTTTGAGAATATAACTGAGATCTTAAGAGCTAGCGTATTGAGATTCTGGCTTCTAATTCTTTGGAACGCTTTTCCAGTTCATTCAATGGTAAGCCTCAGGAGGAGTCCTCCAGGAAATCCTCTGTAGTCATGGAAGAATGGGAGTGGCTAAAAAGTGGACTCACTAAGTGCTAGACACCATGCTAAAGTGTTTCATAGCAATTAATTCATTTAATCTTCACAGTGACCCTGTGGGGCTGGGGGAGGGGTATTGCTGCTCTTGTCATTACTATTATGTCTTCATTTTACCGAGAAAGAAACGAAGGTACAGAAAGGTTACCTTGTCCAAAGTTATACCACTTGTAAGGAGCAGAATAGGATTTGGACCAGGGTAGAACTCATGTGTTTGACCATTATACTTTCTTGCCTCAGACATGCTTTTCCAAGTCCTAATTTTGTAAACACTCAGTGTCTCGATTTTTGTAATGATCTTTACTAGAAATCTCATATATGTAATTTTCTACCTTGGTGTATAGCATTAGTCAGTCCATAGCTGCGTGTGCATGGAGGGCTTGGAACATGTAAAGCAAGGTTTTTGTCCACGGAGTTTGTCATCTAATGGAAGATCATGTCCATGAGTAGAATACCAGTAAAAAGCAACATAATAGAAAGAACAGGGTTAGGGGTCAGATCATATGAGTGTTAGCAGCCAGGGCTCCCGTTTATTATTCTTACGACCTAAGTAAGGCACTTACCCCAGACTCCGTTTTCTAGCTGCAGAATGGGAATGATAATCCCTACTTAATTCGCAAACTTGTTCTAAGGATCCAGTGCGAGAGAGTGTTTTGAAAGTATATTGAAAATGGAATACATGAGTGATTTTGTTCAAAGATAAGCTGGTTGGTGTCAAGGAACTGGACAAAAATGTGGTAGAGAAGTTCAGCAGTGGACAAAGGGATGGTGGCAAGATGGTGTTGGAATCCAGCTCAGTAAATCTCAGTGAGTCTTTTACCTGCTGATGCTGAGCTGGGTGCTCAGGACACAGAGGCGAATACTAGGCTTTTTGAGTTATTGTAGAAGTTGGTCTGTTTCCAGGGTCCTGACCCCTTTGTCTTCAAATCCCTGATTTCCTGGATCAGGGTGGGGACTGGAATGTGTGGCAGGCAGGAAGGGAAGAGGTCTAGTGGCAAAGTAAAAGTGGAAAGCATGTCAACAACTTCAACAGGACATCACAGGTATAACAGGCACAAAACCACTGCGGTAACAACTAATTCTTTCCGGGGAGAAGGGCTCACAGAGGCGGTGATCCATGAGCCGGACTCTGAGGGATGCATTGCTAATTTCCAGGAGAAGAAAAGAGAGCAAAGATCAGGAGCAGAGGCGTGGAGGTCTAGGAGGAAGGGCTTGGCATTCTGGAGAACTGGGTGTGGGGAGCTTGGAGCACAGCTCCCTGGAAGAGAGTTGGGGAGGAGTGGCTGAAATTAAAGGTTGGAAGAGCACTTCAACAGGATTTTGCTGCATGGGGGTGTTTGAACCTCATCCTCGAGGCCAGGAATGGGAACAAGGCTTCATCTTTTATGGCAACTTCATGGCACAGAACTCTGTTTTGAGGAGGATTCTGAATCCAAAACAGAGCCCCGACTGAGGGTCGGTGTGTGCTCCGGGCCCTGGAGGGATTTACCTCCATTCTAAGTACCAGGAAACGTCTTCAGCAGCTCTCAGACCTGCATTTGGCGCATTTGGACTCAAAAGATGCTTCCAGCTCGGACATAGTATACTCATAAACTAATAAAATGGTAAAGAGAGGTGATTCAGCCTGGGCTCTGGAATCTCAGAGATGGGGAAGGAATCCTTCCCTCCACCAGTGTGACCTGAAGCAAATGACACGACCTCTTGAAACTTCATTTTTCCCAAGTGTGGTTTTTCCCAAAGTGGGAATGATCATAGTACCAACCTCATAGCATGGTTAAGATAATGAAATAAGCTAACCTGTATAAAACCCTAAGCACATGGCCTAGATTATTCAATGTGCAGTCGCTGCTGCTGCTAATAATAATAGTAATAATAATAATTAATAAGAGTATTCATATATAGCTCAAACAAAAGGGATCTATAGAGCAGTGATTGTATGCCTGGTACCTACCATTGACTAGCAGTTACTTTTTTTAACCATTTCATCAGTGAACAAAATATCCTTGCAGAGTTAATGTCGAGTGTAAATAAACTCTCCTTATTTTCTCTTCGTCCTATATTTTGACCTCTGTGTGTGAGAAGCCTCCTTAACATGTTGGACGAGTAGCATCGGTCTTGAAACAGAAGCTCCAGGCAGACATATAACCCAAGAGGGTAGTATTCAGGGTCTCTTGGGGGTAATAGTCCTTCACAGCTGTGAGAGGTGGCAACTTCATGGCACAGAACACTGAGCCCTCAATCCAAGTATTTTTCATTGAAGTATAAATTCTCATTATAAAAGCATATGGTGCAGGAGGCTGAAAAGGTTGTGATCTGATCTGGTCTATATAGTGGAGAGTGGAAGTTCATTTGGGTGTTAAAATGCTTGAGAGACAATGCTATTCTCTTACTCAGATGCATCTAATCTACATGAATGATCAGTTTCCAGTTTTACTACAATTGGTTTTATCCAGTTGGTATCTCACTGTAGTTATGTTTCGCCTCTCATATTTGTTTACTTCTGAATTTTATCTTAGTGTGTTAAATTATGCCCAAAGACTTACATAAGTTATCACAGGATTGTTTCACTCTTAGTCATACATCTCTGTGTGTCCTCCATTCCATTCCTTGCCCATAGAACTGAAAACTGTACGTCAGTAAGTGTGGGCAGGGCTCCTACAAAAATTAACTGACCTAGATCTCGAGAAACAAACAGGCAGGAGTGGAAATCCTGGATTGCCAGGAATATAGAAATCAGGAGAACCTGGGGTTTGGAATTGGACAGACCTGTGATGGGGAAGTAAAAAGTCGGAACTCTGGAAACATTAGAGATTTGATCTTCAGCGTTCAAGGGGAGATGAAATGTAATGGCACACATCAAAGGGAAAGAGAAAACTTGGAGGGGACGTGGGATCCAAGCAGCAAGCACTGGGTAGCAGAGTGAGCTGATAGCAGAGACTGAATGGGAAGTGATTCCTAATATTGTGCAGGCACAGGTGTAGAACAAGTTAGAGCGGATCACGGATCACGAGTGACAGAGCTGGTGGGACAGAGGAAATGCAAACGGAGTTTTGGCAAAAGAAAGTGAAGGTGTGGGAGTGGACAATCCCCCAAGGTCATGGAGGCAAATTAAAGCTTAAAAGTAAGTCAGTGATGGATTCGGAGAAATCAAGATAAAGAGTTGCTGTAAAGACAGGAAAACAGTATTAGCTCTATGATCATTCTCTTAAACCCTGTAAAACGAGCAGTGATGTTTCAAAACAACAACAGTAACGATAACAAACATTTACAAGGTCATACTTTTTAGCACCTTTGATTCACAACTGTATCAGCTGCCTATGTCAGTCATAGAGTTTCTGCCATTCTGCATGAACTCCACGGATAGAAATACCTTTTGTTTTCCTCTGAATGCATCAAGCTCACAAATCTTGAGGTCCGCTACAAGCTTCAGCTAGTCAGCTCTTGATAGAGCAGCGACAGTGCTAAGAAATCTAAAATTCCAGCCACTGGGGTCATGAAGACAACACTCCCAATTCAAGAGAGGTCAATTTCTTTCCTGTTTTCCAGGAAACTACCTAAGACTTGGGTAGTGCTATGTAAGTTTATAGGAGTATTTGGCAGAAAGAAACTCAATATATCGCTTCAAGACTCATACTAAAATAATTAGTGCAGGTATAGAGAAGTTTGTGATCACTTGCAAATGACAGAAATGATGAAACATTATAAGTTGCAAGTAAGTGTTAGAAAAATTGATTTGCAGTCCTTAGACTAAGAATTTTAGGTTTGGGACATTTTTCTGGGAACATGTGAGTATTCGGGCAAGGGAAGTTCCAGAAATAATACTGCATTTTCTGTTTCAAAATTAGCAGGCAAAAATACACAGCTCACCTCTGGAGAATCCACCAGTTGAGAGTGCATTTGTCCCCAGGCCAACAGGCATGAGGGAGGGAAGTGGCATGTCCCCGTGGGATGCCTCACTGCTGGAAAATGAGTATTTCCAAGGTAAGTCTATGCGTGAAACTGCCTTTGGCACTCCCTGCACTACAGCAAATAATGATTACAGTGTGCATTAAAATGCTCAAAACTTACCAAACCCCTGTACTTTCTTTGAAATCCTTTTGTTTACCTTATCTGAAGAGAAAGCTGTTTTATGCTATTAACACAAATATTCAAGAATCTTATATTTAAATATAATCTAAGCAAATATGCTCAGACCAAGGCTGATAAATCAGTGGGATGATAATAATGTTTAATATTTAACCTCAGGTAAAAGGAAATGCATTTCTAAGAAATATGTCTATAAAGTTTACTGTTCTTAATCGACCTTTATTGTTCCCAATCAGTACCTCAAAACATGTGATGAAACCTAATTGTTGTTGAACAATTAACCTTGTACAACAGATAACAATAAAAACAGAAACATTCCAAAACTAACCACATGCACATGGATTTATTATTCTATAAGCATAACTCACCTCTACATAGGTTATTCTGTATCAAAATAAGCCTGACCACTGGGACAGTGAACTCTGAAGTCACTCACCAGCTTCACCCTGAGAAACTAAATTCGGTTTGCAAAGGCAGTGACCTCCCCTGGGCGCTGTAGTTGGGACAGGTGGGGTGGTCAGTGAGAGATGTCCAGCTGGGGGGTGGGGGTGTCACCCTTGCAGTTATATGGTTCCTGGCAGAGACCTTGCTTCAGAGAAAAGAGGCCCGGAGGAAAATCTCTGTTACAAAACAAAGGTTTTGCTGGCACAGGAGAGCTACTGTTTATTACATGGAAAAAAAAAGAGAGAGAGAGAGATTTGGCTTCTCTGAAAATAAAGAGGAAATGGAGGACAGAATTTTTTTTTTTAACCTCAAGACTAATGAATAAAATGGCATTTTTGAATAACTTAAAATCCCGCTATTGGGATGTTTAGAGTAGTTACATCTGGGGAGGAATCCAAGTGATTTTACCTTTTTGTTACACTTTCCTGTGTTTTCTCTTATATATTGCTTTTGTAGGCAGCAAAAGACTTTATTTAAGGGGAAAAAAACTACGAATAGCTTGAAAAGGAGAATAGAAATCAGATTTTATTATAATTTGTTTTAAAGACAGATTTTTTACTCATTACCTTGTTTTCTTTTTATCTCGCTTTGCAGTTTGGCATTGTTTGATTTGTGTGTGCGTGGATATATAGAGTTATTTCAGAGACGGGAGATAAATAATTTTTTTCCTCAGCATGATTCCCTGAAGAATTCCTTAGTTATAGATTTTTAATTCTCAAGATTATTTCTTCTGCTGGCTCGGCAGACTTAAATTTAACACCAGCTTACAAATACAGTAGGGTTGGGAAAATCTGGAACAGACATCAAAAATCTCTTTAGCACCTCCCTGAACACAGTTGACATATCCACAAATACATCCCACCCACATTCACAAATACTGATATGTCTCCCTTTCCCTGTCATTGAAGAGTTAAGATCAGATTTTTTAATGACAAATAATTTTAAAGAACCAAGGAGAGAGTGCCCCATTTTATGTAACTCATAAGAAGGAAAAATGTGGCTTCTTCAGCAATTTCAGTAATCCTATAGCTTATTTCTCCGACCCAATTTGATTGTCATGAACGAACATTTCTTCAATAAATATGTAATCTACTTATTTGTATTTATTGTAACATGAATATGGTAAAATATATCCATGACAGGATGGGCCTTCGGGAATCTTGAAACCTTAAACAATTATGGTTCTATTTAAATTCTGAGAGGTTTTTCTTGTGGGAAAGAGGTCAAATAGGAGGAAGTAAACATGATTCAAAGAAATACCAACTAACTGAAAATATCCTGTGACTTGTCTGAGGTCGCAGAGGCTGGGATCCTTGTAAGCTTGATCTCTGGGTTTGGGGCTGCCCCAGGGTCCTCCATATTATAAGGAGGTCACTGAGCTCTGACTTGGACACCACCCTCCAACCTTGCCACTGAGAGAAAAGTCAACGTTGCTTAACAAGAGCAAGTCCAAATCCTTGTATCATCGTGAGCTTACAGTGAAATCATCTTTATAATTCATTAAAAGAGAGAATGAAAAGTGAGCTTTTATGGCACAGGACTCAGGAGACATACAGCCTGTCACCTTGACAACCTAATCTGTTCATGCCTAGTTTCCTCATTTATAAAACAAGAATTATAATAGTACCAATCTTATAAGGTTCTGTGAGGATTTAATGAGTTAATAAGTTAAGTGTTTAGAACCGCGTCTGACACAGAGAGAGTGCTGTATTATAGGGGAGATAATGGGTCTTCGTTTTTCCAGGAAAAACAATCTAGCATTAGCATATCATTTAACAATATTGTATAGAACTTTGAATTTTCTGTATTGCTCAAATGCATCCAAATAAGTATGTGTATAAATTACATGTGTTAGCTTTTGGTGGCAAAGCTGTTTTTTTTAACAGTACCAGTGAGAAATCATGTGTTATTTACAGACTCTCATTTTTATTGCAATCCTCTGAGGTAAACATAGTGGGAAATATTTTAGCTACCTTGTGACACAAAAGATGAACTAAAAAAAAAAGCCAAACACACAATTAAATTTTTGTTGTTAGGAAAAAAAATGTATCTTTATGTCTTTAAAGCATTTATCAAGGGTTAATTTTGAAAAAGCATGAAAAAGAAACTTCCACCACAACCTTGAAAAATTCAGAATATCTTAAAAACATAGTCAAAATTAATGTCATCACATTTATATAAAAATAAAATTATAGGGGCACCCTGGTGGGTGGCTCAGTCAGTTAGGCATCCAACTCCTGGTTTTGGCTCAGGTGTTGATCTCTGGGTCATGGGTTCAAGTCCCACATTGGGCTCCACGTTGGGTGTGGAGCCTACTTAAAAAACAAAAAATAAAAATAAAATTTTAAATAATTTTATTTCTTGAAGAGAGACCCCAACAACTCAAATTATTGTTAGACGGTAAGATGTTATACAAAAAAGCTGACTCATATTCTCCTTTCAGTTTTAGATGATTTGGATAACAAACTGGCTCAGGAACAGTGTCCAAGCTCAGTGAAGACCACAACGCTGCTCAACTATGGATCGAGAACACAGTTCAGTCATTTCTACTCTAGGGGGAACACACACGGTAATACAGGACGGCACAAAAACCACTATAACGAAACTTCTAATATGTCTATCTATGACATCCTAAGGCCAGGAGCCCCTAGGGAAGGTTTTAAAACCTTTTCTCCTAGAACAAAAACAATTTATGATATGTACAGGACAAGGGAGCCCAGACTTCTAAAAGATTACATGCAAAAGAATACTTTTGGTAGTACTTCTCTGTGTTTCGACAGCAGGCAACGATCGGCTTCACCAGCTACAAGCTATTTCACAACAAGAAGCTTACATTTTCCAACCATCACTCAGAACAAGAGTGGGTTTTTATCACCAAGGCACCAGCAGAGCCCAAAGAGAACACCTTTATCATCCATCATATGGAATAGATCAGATGCTTCTGGAGACAGGCAGAGCCAGGAGGAGTTCCTGAGGGCACCGTCACCCATGGATATTGACGCCAACGACCAGTATGCATATCCCAGGTGTTTCCAGGAGAATAGGAGATACGGATTTTACCGTTCACAGAGTGTTTACCAAGGTGCTCATTTTAATGCCCCCATGGATAATGCAATGAGTCCTGACCCATTTGAGAACTCAGAGAATATGCCATTCTACCCTCAAGAAAACCCATTTGCTAGATCTTTCTCTAGCAACACCTTTGGACGAAACAGGGAACAGAGATTTAGACAAAGTCCTTTTTGGGACCAACAGGAAGAAGGCTCTTTCTGGTCTGACTTCCATCAAAGCAGGCATCCCTTCCCTCCTTCTGACAGAGACTTTGAAACGATTTCAATGGAAGCAAATAGTGCATTAGCTGCTCGTGGCCATGGTGTGCCTTCTCAACACTGGGGATTATTTTCTTCTAGTTACAGAACAGATATGTTCAGAGATCAAGAAGAGCCACATCCCTGGCAGTTTGATTCTCAGACGTCCACCCTGGAGAGCATGGAGGTGCCACAAGGTAATGGGAGCCAGTCAGCTCATTTCAACATCCCAAATGTTTGCCCTATGATGGGTCCAAGCTATCACATCAAATCTCATAGGTCAGTATGTCAAGAGGGCAGTCCTCCTGCAGAAGTACACATGAACCAAGACGCCTACCCATTTGGAATTGCTCACACTCTGGCAGCTTCATTTCAAACTTCCTTCCCCCAGA
This sequence comes from Ailuropoda melanoleuca, assembly GCF_002007445.2. Classification (NCBI taxonomy): domain Eukaryota; kingdom Metazoa; phylum Chordata; class Mammalia; order Carnivora; family Ursidae; genus Ailuropoda; species Ailuropoda melanoleuca. The sequence goes on along the minus strand of NC_048225.1, from coordinate 5,634,304 downwards.
TTCCTGATGACGGAGGGAATCCTCAGAGTTCCATCTTTCAGAATCCCACAGTCACTGTGCAGAAAATTAAGCCTGCCTCTCTTCCAATAAAAACCTATACAGAAGTCACTGTGACCAAGAGAAATTCAGTTGATTCTCCACCTCTTACTGAAAGCCCACCCATTGTCTTGGCTTCAGAAGTGAGTCATGAGAAAGACTTGAATGAATCTATTTTGGAAGAAGATAAACAACTAAACAAGATGGACCAGACAAACATGCCAAGTGAAGAACCCCAACCTGATGCACAGACTGTAATCTCTAACCCTTTCCCCGATCTTCGAAATCCCCTCTCCCATGATTTAGCCAAGAGCAAAGGATTTGCTTTGAATGCATCTACCACAGTAAGTTCAAAAAGGACACCTGGAGTCATTGCCAGGAAAGATATATCCAAAATTCATCTATCACACAGAGATAAATCCAATGAACTAAAAAAAGATAGGAATTATACTGAGAATAGAAATGTTGGTTCAGCAACTGCCCTTCCGTTCATTCAGGAAAGCAGAATATCTTTTCCCAGCCCAAGTCCAGGTTGTCACCAGGAAGTAAGAATAAGCCATGATGATAGTTTGAGCATTATTAGAAATCACCACTGGAGCTCTGAACAGGCTGGTAATCAAAACGCACAGTCTCCAGAAAAGCCTGCTGTGTTAGATGCTGAGGAAGAACAATGTAGCACAACTCATTCTACAAACTATAGCGAATCAGCCGCTGGTCACAAGATCCCATGTGATTCTTCGGATCTGTCATCTGGTATACCACCCGATTCCTCACCATTGGATAAGTCTTCCCTTGAGGCTCTGGTGTTTCCTTCTAAGACAGTATTTTCCAGGAAAAGTCCTTCAGGCAAAGATCCGCCTCTGGGAGAAAGAGAACAAAAAGACAATAATAGCAAATGCCAAAATGATCAGTTTGCCCTCAGCCCCTCAGAAATCCGAAAGAGCAATGATAATTGTGTGGTTTTACATAATGAGGGGGTTGATGCTGTCAAATGCCATTCCCGCCCTCCCTTCAGGGATGGAAAAGGAAAAGGAAAAATAAGGCGATGCATATCCTGTTTTGAAAAGTTAAGCAAAACAGAAAGTGGATCAGCACCTACAAGCCACGACAGTAACCTCAGGGAGAGGAATCGAAGCAATTCCAAGCGACCCGAGATTCCCACAACATACTGTAACTCGCCAAGGAAATCAGCCAGTTTTCTCATCAGTAACAGGAAGCCAGAAAGTAAAATAGCGCCTTCTTCCTTTAGGAATGAACCACTTCCATTCCAAATCAGAAATAATGTCGAAGACCCCATGGGGACGTACACGTCAAACAAACTCAGTTCCAGCTCTTCGGAGGCAGAAAGCAGATGTTCCAAAGCAGCTTCAGACTCGGTCTCAGAAGTACCTGAAGCCACAAAGAGGATGACAAATATGAAAAACATTGGATCTGCTTCTATTAGAAAAGGGCCACTTCCATTCCTCATTAAGAGGGCTGTGTCTTGTCCTTTAGGGGCACCAGATGCCTCAGCTGGGACAGATGAAAGAGAAAAATGCTTGCTCTCAAGCACAGACGCTTCTGCTCTAACACGGAAACCGTGGGGGACAGTCATGAGCCCTCTGGAAAATAACTCCCCTGTCAGCGATGGTTCTTTAAACAGAAAACCCCCCCAAAAGGAATACTTTCAAGAATGCACTGAAAAGGATGGTAAAATTGCTTCCCCCAGGACAGGTCTCTTTTCAAATGAAGACCCTTTACCTTTTTCTTCAGATGTGTCAAGAAAAGAAAGTGGGAAAACATTACATAAATTCAAGACTACTAGTATGTTTTCAGTTTCTGGTGATGAAGATAATGTAAAATGTCTTGAGGTGGTTTCAATATATTACACTCTGCCAAGGAAATACAGCAAAAAATTCTGTGACATTCTTGAAAAGTATACACAGCAAATCGATTCACTTACAGAATCCACTAAAGTGGAGACTGAAATGTTTCCTAATGCTTTTGAAAAGGGCAGACTAAATTATTCTATGCAAGAGCAGTCAGGAACACCTGCATCTGAAGGTCAGAAGATGCTGGTCAGCTCTGCTCCGGAGGACAGCTGTGGTCTTTCTCACACCACTGAAGATACGACTGCCTTCCCAGACTGTAGGCCTTCGGAGCCCACAGTACAGGAAATGGCTTCTGCTGAGGCAGGTGTTTCTTTTCATAAAGGAGAATTGGAAACTAGAGAGATTTCTCCAGATAACTTCACTAAAACACCTCTGGGCGATTCACGGAGCAGAAAGGAGAGAGGGAAAAAATGGCAAAGTGAAACCCTGCATACTTCATCACAGCTTTCTGGAAAAAAAGTTACAGGAGAGAAATCAAGAAACTGTCAGCAGCCCATTAAATCAGGTAACAGTGGTCCTCCTAATCTTCCATCCCCTTTAGAAGAGAATGTTGGAAATTCCCAAACTGTAAGAAGTTCTGAGGAGTGTGCGGGTAATTTGGTCATGACAGCTACTGGAACAGCAGAATGCCTTCAAAAAGATACCACAGGCAAGGCTATGGTTGCTAGCGCCAGTGGATTGCAGCCTCGGCAAGTCAGAGGGGAAATTGGAACAGATGTCCAAGAAGAGACTAGTAAAGCACTTTCTGACTCGGAAAGCCAGGTCTTTGCTCTTACTCCAGCTTTGCATAACTTACAGCTTGACGGAGGGACTTGTTCAGGTGAACCAGATTTAGACAGTTCCCAGTCTGAACCCAGAGAACTCCCTCAAAGGAGTCAGGAGGCAAGTAGGACAGAGAATGGCAAAGCTGAAGACAAAATGCAGAAGTTGGCCTGGGATCAAGCTTCACTTCCTGAAGGAAGCAATAAATATAAAACCAGCGTGGATGACCCAGAAAAAGGGAAAAACAGATCTTCAGTTAAACACAGATTGGCAGCCATGTCCAAAGTGAGCAGAAAGTTCTCAGCTAAAGATTTAAGCCCCAGAAGACATGTAGCTACTATCTTCCCCCAAAGTGGGAACCGTTGTGGCTTTGGCAGTCTATCTCTTGGCACACCAGAGTGCGACCCTGTGTCCCCTGAGCCTACTCCAAAGTCCATAGAATCCAGAAATGAACACAGGTTGAGTAGCGATGTAATGGATGTGGAGAAGTATGAGAACTCTCCCCGGGTTAGTGTAATACCCAACAGCGAAGTTTCTACACATTTAAGCAACCAGAAGCCTAACAGCATCTCACAGCTACATCAGAGTGAGTCTAAAAGTATCGCAGAATCATCACCGAAGTATGAGAGGTCTAAAGATGTAGCAGCAGCTCAGACCTTGGAGAGAGACTCAGAAGCCTTGGCCCAGCCCACATTCCCCAGCCTCGGGGAAGCAGACTTCTCTGAGCATCAGAGAAGACCGAACCCTCCTTTTCCACTGGAGCCTGCAGAGAAATCCAGAGTAAGCATCCCGTTGGCCACTTATCGGCAACAACAAAGTGCTTCATCTCTGGAGTGGGAACCTGAACCACACCCCTATCGTTCAAACAGTTTAAAAAGCATCAGTGTGCATGGTGATCTGGTACGCAAAAGTCATCCTCCAAAAGTCAGGGAGCGCCATTTTTCTGAGAGCACATCTATTGTCAATGCCCTGAGTCAACCGACCCTAGGGAATGAGTTCTCTAGCAACAGCAGGTACGGTCGAAGATTCAGATCCTTTTCTGAGCTTTCCTCCTGTGATGCAAATGAAAATTGGGCTTTGTGTAGGAGCAGGACAAAAATGGGCCCCAGGTCTGCAACATCTATATCCAGACCCATTGACTATGGAATTTTTGGGAAAGAACAACAATTGGCTTTCTTGGAGACTGTAAAGAGGTCACTCACGCAAGGAAGATTATGGAAGCCAAGTTTTCTCAAGAACCCTGGCTTCCTGAAAGATGATGTAATTTACACCCCTAATCCAACAGAGCTATCCAGCTCAAATTCTCCCAGCAGCCAGAAGCCAGAAGACGACTTATCTCCAAGCACACCACTTAATATCTACGAAGAGAATCCATTGGACTCAGATTGTGACACAGACACAACCACGGATGATGAATATTATCTAGATGAAAATGACAAAGAGTCAGAACTGTGAGCCTTCGTCAATAAAATGCATAACCTTTCCACCAGAAGCTTGTAATGGAAATGAAGTGTAAATGTGTATGCCCTTGAGAAGGACAAAATAAAAAAGATCAGGTCTGCGCAGCACCTGCCCTGAAACAATCCAAATTCTCTTCCCTCCCTTCCTCACACGATATATATATGCTTCCTAAATTTTGGAGCAAATGAATTTTTATTTTTTGGGATTCTCTGCTGTTTTCTCCCTCTGTATATATTCTTGCCTTTCTCCCCTCTCCTCCCCTCGCTCTCCAATTTTGTCTTTCTGCTTTACTTTCTCCCTAAACTTTTTACACATTTCATTGTGATTCAAAACCCTAATACCGCAGGCACATGCAAACTATTAACTTCAATAAGTTAGTGGTTAGAAAATTCTATATTGCCCCTTCCAGTCCACACCCTATATTCATGATGTTAAATAAAGTGTAGGGATGATGATAGTGGAGTAAATGTTATCATCCTGTTTGACCTGGCATGTAGGAGGTTTAGGGTTGGTTGTTTTTTTCCTTTCAAAGATGAGGGAATTTTCATAAAGGCGTCCTATTGGATCCATAGTGAAGCCAGGGAGACAGATGTTTGATGTATTTATTGAGGTTATAGATGAGGAGCTGAATCCCTATCAAGCCAAAAATATTAGTACTCCTAGAAATACCTTTGAAGACGTTTGTAGGGACTGGCTGAGTTGTTAAGGGCTGAATTTTAATCAAGTCAAGGACTCAGGCCAGGTAGCGAGATGGTACAATGGGTGGCTTGGCCACGGAATTCCTGCTTAGGAAGGGAGCATGACTGCGGAGGCAGGTAAGTGGACATCCTTCGTGGGACTGACATCCCCACTGCAGCTCTCTCGCCAACTGGTTTTCCCCATTTCTCCAGGACTGCCCACTTCTGGATTTTCTTTATTTGCAGGGTAGAACGCTTTATTTCATGGGCACGTTTTAGTCACAAATATCAAGCGGTAACCTTGTCCAAGCCCCTAAAATGCTGCTTAGTCAGATCAGACGCACCGGGATTCACTGGCTTCTTTGCAGGATCATTTACCAAAGCCATAGGAAATTACAAGGTAGGGCTTCTAAGGGCTTGTCGCTATGATTCCTTCAATACATATCTAGACTAAATACTCTTCATCCCCACTGATAACTTGGTTTTCTAACTCTTTGGTTGCCAAGCAGAACTTCTGGAACTTTCCCTCCTAATAGGATAAACACCAATAGATGGCGGTGAAGATAGTTCACTAGAACTACAGGAGGCCTGCCATCCAGGATCTTAGTGCTATGAGGGTCCATGTGAGTGGATTTCATTCCAATTGCTTCATATTTGCTTCCTGACCCAATTCTGTTTTCCATTTTTCTCAGCTAGTCTGTTTCATCTATATAAATTAAGGATAATGATAGTGTTGGTGAAACATACAGAGATCTGGTACTGATAGAAATGCAAGAAAGAACTATATTATTATTATCCTCCTAACCATTGCTTTCCCTGGAAGCAAAATACCAGGGCGACTTCACATCATTCCCATGCAACCCAAAACTAATAAACATGGTAACTAACATGAAAGCTATTCCTTAAATCTGTAAATTGTTTTAAAGTCCAGGCTCTGACCCATATCAAGCCCAAAGAGACTGATAATATAATTTTAAATCAACTGTTCTAGATACTTTAATTTAAATGGTAAAGAATAACATTTTATTCTTTTTTATTTATGTTTGTAAATTCTACCTTTCCCCTTCCCCTTCTTTTTATCTGATTATTTGAGTACAAGTTTCATAAACCATGACTTATGTTTTCCATCTAATTTTAAGATAATCAGAGTTAAAATATTTTCATATTTTAATATTATTTTAATATTAATATTTTAATATTAAGCTTCCCAATTTTTGAAAAATCAGCTTGCAAATTCTATTTCAGTAAATACTCTTGAGTTTACATGTAGGTTACAAAAGGTGAAATGAAGTTAGCTTATTTTTCACTGAGTTTAGGCTGTATCAACAGTTAGTTAAATAAAGGATTTAAGGTGAGAATAGACGATTACTCTGAGGCCCTCCTGCCCTGCACGGGCATCTCCTATTTGAATTCAAAGGTAACTGATGGCTGATGCTCACCTGCACTGTTTGTAATGTTTGCTTGTTGGTCTGGCTCAAGAATCAAAGAAATAGAAAATTCATAAAAATAGCAACTTCTAGGGGTGTCTGGGTGGCTCAGTCAGGTGAACATTCGACTTTCGATTTCGGCTCAGGTCATGATCTCAGGGTCCTGAAATTGAGCCACGTGTCAGCCTCTGCACTTAGTCTGCTTGAGGATTCTCTCTCTCCCTCAGTCCCTCCCGTTCTCTCTCTCTCTCAAATGAATAAGTAGATCTTTAAAAAAACAAACAGCACCTTCCGTAATTTTATACTTTTATAAAATACTTCGTTAAAGAAGTATAGCAAATTTCTATGTATTTGAACATACAAACTGCTGCTTTTTAATACTCATTTTTGGTACAACTATAGTAATTTATAATAGTCATTTTTATACCCCTCACTTGTGTGCTAAAGGATATAATCAATATTCACATGAATCGAGTAAATCATGAGAAATCCATTTTAATAAGTACTTTTAAATTATTAACTTGTTTAGATAATAGACTTCAATTTTATACTGTAAAGTTTATTTAAAATAGGGCTTAGGCACCTGGGTGACTCAGTCGGTTAGGTGACCGACTTTTGATCTCAACTCAGGTCATGGTCTCAGGGTCAAGAGTTCTAAGCCCTGCATTGGGCTCCACACTGGGAATGGAGCCTACTTTCAAAAAGTGGGGGGGAGGGGTCTTAATGAGATTATTTTAATTTTTAGAGACCTCCTTCTAAATAATTTACCCCCTTACATTTGTAAATACATGGATGTTAATAAGACTTCCAACTGCTACTAACAAGGTTCTGACTGATGAAAAGTGAATAAAAACAATTTTGTGTAGAAGGTAAATGTATGTACTAGAGATAGTAAAAGAAAGTCCACTTAGGTTGTGGTGAAGATGGGAATAAAATTGAAAAACTCCCAACTCCATAAAAATACTGTACTTTATGGAATGCCAGAAGGTTAAAGAGGCCTTACTGGTAAGAGTTTATTGTTAACAGTAGTGATATCGCTTTAGAATATCTCATTTAAGGGTATAGGGTAAATATGTAAATATTTTACATTCCCAGCAAGTTTGTGACTGTATTACCACTCACGGGCTCTTTGTGACTCTGTTTCTGAAACAAGTAAGCCTTAAGCACTTTTGTTAAGATGTTGTCAATAATCCTTTTATGTATTTGTCCTCAATCCTGTTCTCTAGGTATAAAAAGTGTTCCAAGGCTCTGACCATTGTTAAAACAATGCCTGTGTTGAAATAAATGATTTAAAGAGATGCACTGTTTGACCTGGTTTTTATTCCCATCCTCAAATGATTATTTTTAAGCATGAAACTTTCAGGAAAAATTCTAAAAAGGTGGTGGGGGAGAAGGGGGCCAAAAGCATTCAGACAATCTCTCTGGTTGTTACTGAATGAGATCAGCTATATGTAGTTTCAAAAAATCACAGTGACTTGCTTCTTTCTTCTTTCATTTATATCCAAAACCAGTCAAGTGACACATGATCAGTCTATCTGGTTGCATAACAGGAGGAATGAAGAACGTCTGGCATTTCTCTGTGAGAGGAAGAAGGAGCTGCATGGGGTTGGGTTATCCATTGTCTGGTAGCACTGATGAAAGACAAACAGTTCTTAACAGTTGAAATATAAGACATGCAACATTCATTAATTAATATATTTGTACCAATCTTATGTCTTTTCTAGAAAAGCAACCCAGAGGCTTTGTCTCTACCAAGGACAGGAGAGTGCTGTCATCTTGAATATGTGCAGTATTATTAACATTTAAAAATACATTGGATCAGCCAGGATTTTTAGTTGTAGACTAAATATAATCCTCTTTAGGTGGCTCAGGTAAAAGAGGACTTATTAAAACGTGTACAGTTTGCTCACAACTGCATTGACAGGGCTAATGAAACAGATACTACATTGAAATTCCAGCAGCAGTTTCTCAGACAATGCCAGGGAATCGGACTTGTCATGGGAGCTGCTATCTCTGTTACGACCAGGAAGGTAGGGATTCAGGGAGAACCAATACACGGAATCACTGTATTTTTTTGCCCCAGGAATCACTCCAATGGAAATAAGAGCACTAGTATATATAGACTTACAGGTAAGAATTTTTATTGCTATGATGTTTGTTGTGGCAAAAACTGAAAACAAAGTGAACACTTGATAAGAAAGGACTGGATATTTGATGAAACATCCGTATATGTGATATTATGCAACCGTTATAAAGAATAAAGTAGAACTATGTGAGTTGACTTAGGAGAATTTACATGAGATACTGTTGAGGGAGGAAAGCAAAATCTCATTTTTTATAAAGCATTAATCAAAAAAACGCTGCATATGCATATGTACACCTGGAGGGATACATACGAGGCTATTATGTCATTTGCTACTTGTGGCCAGGTGGGGGGTCGGGCGGTACGTTCAATAAGGGGTTGGGGAGAAGCATACTTACGTTGGAAGAAGCAATCTGCCATGGGTCTTGAACATTTTTGCTGGGCATACCAAGAATGTAAGTCCTTGACCACTCTTTACACGTGCCGTTTCTCTTTTTTTCATTATAGATTTAAGTAGTCTCTACAGCCAACATGGGGCTTGAATTTACAACCCCAGGATCAAGGGTTGCATGCTCCACTGGCTGAGCCATTTCTTAGGTCTGTTTGCAGCAAGCAACCTTGAAGGATGAGATAACATCTCCCTCCTGGCCAAGAGCAGGATTAATTCCCCTTGCTGTGAAATCAGCAATCCCCTGAATTTGGTGTGTTTCTCTTATAATGCAACCCACTTCACACACCCATGATAGGTCTTCTGTATTGTCCCCACCAGACCTGGGGACTATATATGTCTGTTGGGGCTGCCCTTACAAAATACCACAGACTGGAGGGCTTAAACAATAGAATTTATTCTCTCACGGTCCTGGAGGCTAAAAGTCCCAGATCAAGGTGTTGACAAGGTTTGGTTTCTCCTGAGGTCTCTCCCTTGGGTTGCAGATGACTGCCTTCTCACTGCACCCTCCCTTGGTCTTTATTCTGTGCCCAAGCATTCCTGGCGTCTCTCTAATTTCCTCTTCTTATAAGGACACCGGTTCGATTGGATAGAAGCCCATCCTAACGGCCTACTTTCACTTAATCATCTCTTTTAAGGCCCCATCTCCAAATACACATTCTGAGGTCATGGAGCCTAGTGCTTCAACATCTGAATTTTGGAGAAACAGAATTCTGCCCATAAGAGGGGACATGGGGATCCGACACAAACCAACATGAAACTCTGACAATGAATAGTAAAGCCCTTTGTCTCTGACCCAGGAGTCTTGTGTCTTTCCACAGCATCCATGAAAAAGGCTCACCTGTTCGCTTGTCAGAGGCTAAAATTCCAGACCTGCAGAGTTCTCCACCCCCGTATTTTAGCACCCACCACACTGCCTCTGTCTTTCTTCACTCAACCACGGGAGCTCTAAAGTCTAAGTATAATGTCTAAAACATAGCAGGCATTGAATATGTATTTGAAATTTGATTTAGGATAAGGAATCTAGTCAAGGCATTGGTTGATCTGAAGAGATATGATTTTAAAGATATGGATGACAATGAGAAAGAAAACAAGTTGGTACAGATGCATTGCTAAACAAGGGTTCATATTCAATTATATGGCTTCCTTGATATGTTCTCAAAAAATACTGGGGGTTACCGCAAGTATGATGTAATAAATTAGGCCATATTTTATGATTGTCCTCTACCAGCTAACCCTCAGATTATTTCTCTGGGAAATTTTTTAAAGTTTGATTTTGAAAGAATGTGAATAAAATGTGTTCTACCCAATTTTTCAAAGTGATAGCTAGAGCACAGCAATGCTTTCTATTTAAAGCATGCAGACAACCCCACACTAAAACTTATCAGTGAAAGTAATAATAATAATAATAACAATAATAATAATAATAATGCTATACTTTAGCCCTATGATTCACCAGTGATTTACTACCAGTTTCTGAAAATCTTCCCAAAATACAAAGAACACCGTCCACAACCTCTGCTCAGTATTACTAAAATAGGACAACAGAACTGGGGAGGATTTTGCCCTAGGAAAAGGTGGTCATAGCAAGAATGCTGAGTAACCCAATTAAAGGCAGGAGATGAACAGGGGGTGCCTGATTCTGTCGTTTCTGGATTGAGGTCTGTAAGAGGGTGCAGAATCCCTCTGTCCATTCTGCACTTTGGGTTCCCCCTGGCTCACCCAGCCTGAGCAGAATGCTTATTTTCCTTGAACAGATTTGAACGATAAGCAAATGAAAGAAGCAAAAATAATTAACAAATGTGGATCAGATGATGGGGGGGGGGAGGATGACAGTGGCTGCCAGCGCTTAGGGCCCCTGCCAGCCTCTTCTTGGACCCCAGCTCCAGCTTCTGAGTAGTGACCAAGACCAGTCACACCTCATTTATTACAGGGGACAGGAACCACCTGACAGAGGTGAAGCTCTGGCAAGTGGCTCAAGGCAAGTCCTTCAACCACCCTGACTTCTGATACCCCAGTGCCTAACTGCTTCCTCGGGATTTGTCCCTAACAAATCGGATGCTCAGAAAACACGTGTTGAGAAAAGCAAAGTGTAGGGGAAGGAGATTAGGGAGAAGAGAGGAATCCCAGCACGGAGGATAGCAGGATTAGGCTGGTGCCCGCGGGAACACAGAGCTGGCAGAGGCGGCGTGACATTTGCTCTGCTCCATGTCAACCCAGTGAAATTCCTCGGCTGAGGGCATCTCCCTAAAGGACATGTAAGTTCTTCGCTGCGGGGCCCTTTCCCTCTCCCCACGCCATCGCCACTGGCGTCGGTGTCCTTTCAAAGCGGTTTCCTCCAAACGGTTGAACAGCTCCAGGAACCAGAGGTGGGCACCGGGCGAGACCAGGTCTTGGCGGCCGAGGGCTCAGGCTCGCATCCCTGGCCTCACCGAGCCGGCCCCCGGGCCCTGCTCTGCGCGGGGTTCCCGCAGCCATACGCGCCCTCCGCTGACCCCCGGCAGAGCGCACGGCGCTGGGGCCCGGAGATCGCGGGGGCGGGCCGGCGGGGCGGCTGCTGGCC